>NC_043017.1:26826640-26851640 GCF_006345805.1 Octopus sinensis
TGGAAAGTAAGAGTCAATATATTCCGAAATGGCAGGAACTACCAAACACAGTTTCTGCATCATATTGAAGGCATCCTAAAAGCATTGAGAGGGGACTTTAATGTGGATGTTATATAGCTTCATATCAGTAAGCACTTCGACAAGATTGACCCAAACAGCCAATTCAAAAAGCTTATCTGAGATTGGATTCCGTGAGATTATGAAAATGGATAACATGTCTAATTTGAACAGAACGCAGTATTCTCTAGTAGATGGTGTTCAATATAGCTCTGCAATTGTCCTGATTGTGGTCCTACAATGCAATCAACTAGGGCGGATCCATTTCATTAACGTCATGAAACATAGCAGAATTAGAAACCTTGCTGATGTCTCTAAGCTTCTGATGGTCAGCGATAGGGTAAATACCAGATTAATCTTCAATCTGACCTGGTTGCTGTCATCCGATGGGCTGAAAACACGACGAACAACTATTTAACAATACATTTGTGTCAATATACCTCGGTACATCTGCAAGCTGCGTTTAACCAAACAGTCCAGCGAAAACATAGTGCCAGCAAACACACAGTAAAGTGAAAATGGTACATCAAGCGTGCTCAAGGACCCTCAAGACTTTCAGCCCTAGAGATTCCTACCATTATCCGTCTCCGCTACACCTTTAAATGTCGGACGAAACAAAAAATAAATTTGCTGCAACCCCTAGACGATATGACAAGTATTGATTATTAGGATTATTTCCAAAACCTCAGAGATTACTCCCTCCGCACCACAGTCATTGTTATATAATTTAGATGGTGCAGAAAATATAGCAAGAACATTGCCCCACTAATGTTCACATAAACTTGAAAATTCAATCAAGGCTTCATATTCGTGGCATCAATCTTCTACAAAAACATTCCTATCGCCTAATCAGTATTTGATCACAACAAGCCTTGTTCTCATTAACAGTATGCTATGAAGTGAAAGAAACGAAAGATATATCGTAACTTCGAAATAGTTCCTGAATAAATACCTCCAATAACTCCCAGATAACACTCCTAATCCAGGATATATTTCTGCAAACAATAGCTCTTTGTTCGAATGGGATATGGTTCATAATGAACTGACCTCAGCTAGTTAATCCGCGGATTATCATATTCATTTTCATCAAATGAATTTTAAAGCGTACGACTGTAGTATTTGAAAAGTACATACCCACAAGTAATTCTTCGTGGCATAGTATTAGATCCCGTTTTCGTCTAATTTACCGCCCATTCTCACGTCACAATTGAAGAAACATACCGAGTAAATTAGAGAATATTTATTCGGTCGCGCAATACGTTGTAAATGGAAAGCAAGCCTCTTTTTAATTACATCCTAATTCAAACTGTGATTAAAGGGAAGATACAGTAAGGAAAGTGCAAAAGACTTTCTTCTCCTGGTCCACCTTCTATACAAAACCACAGCGCTGTAACAGCCGCAACGTCCCCTTCATCACGAATCACGTATATCAGGTTTGATCAACAATAATAACGTCACATGTAATATTATCTGTGATGTCGACGAGGTCACATATGTCTAGTGTAATTGTCAATGAAACATGAGGGTAGCGACTTAATATTCTTTCAGCGGAACTGCATTACGTGAAAGATTAAATTTCAGTCAGACCACGCTTTGAACCTCCTTCTATTTCGCTATCGTAAATAATTTGGTATTTCAAAATCCTATGCATTCTTAACAGTCCAAAATTGCAGTGCATTGCATAGAAATGCAGTGATTATTATAAATTACACCTCAGAATAATTATCTGTTATAAAATAGCGCCTTATTCATGAAATGTTTCAGTAGATTGCACCTAACAATATTTGCGAGAATTAAAAGCTGAGACCGTGTAATCCCGAATACCCTAAGGGTATTATTAATAACTGTTATTAATTCGTATTAATCGCCGTGAAGGCGCTCGTGATGCCGGAAATCTACAAAACTACGATGCACTTTATAATTGCACGTTACTTTCTAATAAAGAAAGCTAGCGGCAAGAAGCCTAATGCAAACTGCATGCAACTATACTAATTGTTAATTTTTCTGCTAATGATTTAACCGTATCAAATTAACTCTCGGAAGAGTAGAATGCCAAGTCCGGTTTGCTAAATCATTTATTGATTTTGTGTGTGTAAGTACTGTTCATGTAATAATGCCTCCCTATATATATATGTATATATAATATATATATATATATATATATATATATATATATATATATATATATATATATATATAATTTCAACAATTGAGGGTAAAATTAATTAATTATTAATCAATTTCACGCGGCAAAGTATGCCGCAAAGTAATTTATTTTACTAAGCCCTTTTATATAATATATATATATATATATATATATATATATATAATTTACAAGATAAGGGCAGAAGAAAAATTCTAATGCCAGATACGCCGAAACAAAAAATTGTCGATAACCATTAAATTTAATGGTTATCGGCAATTTTTTGTTTCGGCGTATCTGGCATTAGAATTTTTCTTCTGCCCTTATCTTGTAAATTATGTATAAATTTTACCTTTAAAGGCATTTTTTGTTATGCTGGCCATTGATAAAATTTGTTTCCCGAAAAACTTTTATCCTATATCAATTATATATATATATATATATATATATATATATATAAACTTAAATACAAGAAAAAATTAGTAATAAGTATTTTATAAATGTTATGTCACCTATGCAATGATTGGCATATTAATCCATCTATATATATTCTGCTTCCCAAAAACCTTACTTTCTTAGGATGACAAGGATTACGTATTTTCTGGAAACACAAATCAAAATCTTTAACTACTTACCTAGTCTATAAAATGGGTGAAGAATTATTTTACATGTAGTAAAGGTTTTACTTCGACACACTTTAATTTTATATTTAACGTCAAACCCGTGAAACGTCAAACAACGAATATTTCAGTATAGTAAGGAAGTTTATGAGTTTATTTAAATTCCCCTTCATTTTATAAAATGTGGCGGAAATAGAAGGATATTTCCATTTGTCGAACATTCAGATAATTTGTTATTGATTCAATCATGCAGTATGGCTGCATTCGAATGCGTTGCCTACCTGAAATGAGCGGTTGGTTAATATACGCGCAAAATATCTTCAAGACAAACCCTGCGGGAATATATAGACGGGGAAGGCTTTCTGCCAAAGGACGGGCGAAGGGGATTAATATAAGACCTAAATATTAAATCACAGTACAGATGACCTGAGATAAATAAGCGGGTGTGGTTCGTTGCCTTCAGACGTTACATGAAACTATCGAGCGGAAACTTGTATAGAAGTAATTTTATAAGCAGAACAAAGTTGCAACACATGTCGATGTCAAGTGTTGCCGGCCGCGAGTAAATAAATATTTGGAAAACAGTTGGATTTCTTCTGTGTATGATTCTACAAGTATTTTCTTCTTGTCAAATATTGTGAAAATTAACCCTTTTGTATCTATAATGATTTTAAAATGCGTTCACCAAAACGAAAGAACATTCATGTGCATTAGATTTGCATTCGTGTTTATGAATGATACTGTGTCGCTAATTCTCTATCGCTAGCTACGTTCGCTATCTCAGAATATGGAGATAGTACTGGTGTGAAGTAGCACATCGTGTTTATGGAAATAATACGACAATCTTCAATAAACACAGTGCTCTTATCTTGAAAATAAGCATATATTCAGGAAATAGCGGCGAGCTGGCAGAAACGTTAGCCCGCCGGACGAAATGCTTAGCCGTATTTCGTCTGCCGCTACGTTCAGAGTTCAAATTCCGCCGAGGTCGACTTTGCCTTTCATCCTTTCGGGGTCGATAAATTAAGTACCAGTTACGCACTGGTGTCGATGTAATCGACTTAATACCTATGTCTGTCCTTGTTTGTCCCCTCTATGTCTAGCCCCTTGTGGGTAATAAAGAAATAGGTATTTCGTCTGCTGCTACGTTCTGAGTTTAAATTCCGTTCTGAGTTTAAATTCCACTTTGCCTTTCATCCTTTCGGGGTCGATAAATTAAGTACCAGTTACGCACTGGGGTCGACGTAATCGACTTAACACCTATGTCTGTCCTTGTTTGTCCCCTCTATGTTTAGCCCCTTGTGGCCAATAAAGAAATAGGTAATCTTCAGAAAATATTTACTGGGGATAAAGAAATCACCTTACATCCTTCATGATAAATATAACATTTTTTCAATTCAGAGAAAGCATTTTTACAGACGCCTCGACAGGAATCCAAATATGTACTCCATGTTAAAGAAGCTAGTCATGTCGCGAGCACAACTTTATGAAACACTACAAAAAATCTAATGCAAAATGTCAAAAGCTTACCCCAAATAATGAGATTCATATAGGTTGAATAAATGCTCTCTTTTATTCAAGAGCATTATTTCCATACACTTTATATGTCGTTTATTTCCACGTATAGTTTGCAACGTATATAAATAAGGAGGCGCAATGGCCCAGTGGTTAGAGCAGCGGATTCGCGGTCATAGGATCGCGGTATCGATTTCCAGACCGGGCGTTGTGAGTGTTTATTGAGTGAAAACACCTAAAGCTCCACGAGGCTCCGGCAGGGGATGGTGGTGATCCCTGCTGTACTCTTTCACCACAACTTTCTCTCACTCTTTCTTCCTGTTTCTGTTGTACCTGTATTTCAAAAGGGCCGGCCTTGTCACTCTCTGTGTCACGCTGAATATCCCCCCGAGAACTACGTTAAGGGTACACGTGTCTGTGGAGTGCTCAGCCACTTACACGTTAATTTCACGAGCAGGCTGTCCCGTTGATTCGGATCAACCGGAACCCTCGTCGTCGTAACCGACGGAGTGCTTCCACCAAAATAGTTTGCAACGTATATAAATAAACTTTAATTGTAAAAAAAAAAGTATATTGGTCCATAGCATACTAGCAGATGTCATTAGCTGGACTTCCTAGCAACTCAGCCTGACATATACATAAATTCTCTGGATTGTAGCCTCATAATCTAACCGATATTTATCGTGCTGAAGATGAATACCCTATGGAAGGAAATATAGCATAATAATTAACGGAAATATATTTATATAATTCAATTAAATTTGATATATTTTAATTGGCAGAGTGCAGTGTCAGAACAGCGACATCTATAATAACAGCAATGAATTATTCAGAGATTTTACAGAATGTTCAAGTCATTTCTAATAATTGCTTACCTAAGCCAGCTAACAACTTCATTTCAGATTTACGGGTTTGTCATTCTGTCACTTAGGCTTAATGTGCAAAGCAGAAGCATAAAGATGGTGATTCTTGTTTGCTACAAATAGGTTCAAAAGTAGGTGATGCTTGTTGCTCATATAAAAATGAAGATTTCCATCGTGCAATGACGTAGAAAACCTAAACCATTAAAATTAGTAAAACGCCAAAAGGAGGAACTTATACGGCCGTTTCTTCTTCACCAAACAATAATAGAAAAAGCAATGTAGGTGCTAAATCAACTCAGAATAGCATGAATAATTTGAGAGAGAGAGAGAGAGTGAGAGAGAGAGAGACAAAGAGAGAAAGGGAGAGAGATAGGAAGATGATGAGAGAGGGAATAAAAAATGAGAATACTGAGGGTCTTTCCCATAGAAATTTCGATCTAGTCAGGAAACGAAAACTTAGCTGACTGCGAACGTTTCATTTTCACCTAAATTTTAACGATATATCAGGATACTCTCTGAGTATTATCTACGGATATGAGTATAGATAACTCAGATAAAATGCATTGTATATATACTCTTTACATACCTGCTCTTTCACTCTTTTACTTGTTTCAGTCATTTGACTGCGGCCATGCTGGAGCACCGCCTGTAGTCGAGCAACCCGACCACGGGACTTATTCTTTTGTAAGCCCAGTACTTATTCTATCGGTCTCTTCTTGCCGATCCACTAAGTGACGGTGACATAAACACACCAGCAATGCTAGGGGGACAAACACAGACACACACACACACACACATATATATATATATATATAATATATATATATATATATATAATACATACATACGACGAGCTTCGTTCAGTTTCCGTTTACCAAATCCACTCACAAAGCTTTGGTGACACGCATTGGGACTGAACCCAGAACCATGTGGTTCGTAAGCAAGCTACTTACCACGTAGCCACTCCTGTGCGTGAGTATGAGCAGTAATAATAAAGAGAAATGTTCTGGATGGTATTTTACCCATTATATTCTTCAGTAGGGAAACAAAAATCATTCTCAGAAATCTTATTTTGCATACAGATGCGTTTGTATATATATATATATAATATATATATATATATATATGCGTTACAATATCGAAAATGCTTGACCGTAAGTCCCGGCCCGTTCGTATGTCAGTATATTATTCAATACGATTCCTTCTGGAGGAAAAAATGATGTTTCCAGATAAGTGCGTAATTCACCGTACGAGCCGGGCACGAAATATTTACTACTCCGTAAAGGAGAATCTTCATTATTATGTAGAAATTGAATACAGCATTCTGCATCTCATGATGCGGACAGCACTTAATAGGATTCAAGTCATTGGACCATACTTTTTGAACTGGCTAATAAACCATTCTTGATAACTAAATATGTTACAACAATACTTTATATCCAAAGTCGATGGACTGAGTATCAGAGAGGAGCTTTGATTTCAATGAGATGACAATTTTCCAGACAAATGGATAGGTCGTCGCTCTATAATATCTGCGGCACCCATGAAATGGCCCGCAAGAAGCCAGGACTTGACAACATGTGATAGCTCTCTTTGTGGATATATAAATTACATTGTGTCTAAACAGCATTTATGATGAATTGAAGGGAGTTATTACCAAAACATTTGGAGCAATGACCCCTGCTATGCTGGGGGAAAGGTCTTACAGAACATGGCGTAGCGTAATATTATGCAGCGAGAATTTGGGAAAGCACACATATACACAATATACATATATTGGATGGGTAAGGATTTGCGGCCCACACTGTATTTATATATATATATATATATATATATATATATATATATATATATATATATATATATGTATGTGTGTGTGGTGTGTGAATGTGTGTATATATGTATATATATAATATATATATATATATATATATATATATATATATATATATTACACTTTTATCAGGACATACTAGGGCCCTACCTGATAGGAAGTGGTGATAAATCCGCAAGATAAACCACCAGTGACATTGAAAAATACAACATAAAATACAACACACAGCATCACTCTTCGGACGTACAATCTAATTTAATATACGGAATTTACACACACCATCAAAGCTAAATGCTACATAGTATGGCATTGGATATTCTTTTGTCATGATTTCAACAACGAAGATTCGAACCGAGGTCGACTTTGCCTTTCGTCCTTTCGGGGTCGATAAATTAAGTACCAGTTGCGTACTGGAGTCGATCGAGTCTGCTGGCCCCGCTCATCTAAAAGTTTTGGCCTCGTGACTTGAATGAAAGAAAATATTAGTTGTATATAACACGAGGATGTGGAGGCACATGACCTAGTGGTTAGAGCAGCGGACTCGCGGTCGAGGGATCGCGGGTTCGATTCTCAGACCAGACGATATGTGTGTTTATGAGCGAAATGCCTAAGCTCCACGCGGCTCCGGCAGAAAGTAACGGAGAACTTATGCTGACTCTTTCGCCACCACATTCTCTCATTCTTTCCTCATGCATCTTATAGCTCACCTGCGACGGACCGACGTCCCGTCCAGGTAGGGAACCTATACGCCAAGGAAACCAGGAAATCGGCCCTCATGAGCCAGGCGTGGCTCGAGAAGGGACAAACAAACAACAATAACTCGAGGTCACATAACAATTCATAAGATTAGCCAAATTTTAGAAACCGAACTTTTCTGGATTGATTTCGCATAATGCTTTATCGTATCAGTATATTTGATGTTGAGTGGTGAACGATTTATTTATTACATTAAACGCATGAATAGAGTTGTAAAACACAGAAGTGGATTTCATACGAAAGGTATTTCTCTGTCGAAATAGCTGTTCGTTGAGATACGGCTGCTAAGATTTATGAATTTCGAAGTGTAATGCCAAACGAGTGTGTGAATAAGATACAATCCATTCTATGATCTTCAAATTTGAAGCTACATATATCAGGAATTAATGGCGATCCTTAAGTGGTAAAATTGTACTTGGAAAGGTAACTATGAAAAATTGATGTTTCTTCTGATAGCTGTGGAATGATAGATTCCTATAAAGAAGAAGCTTCAAAGACAATAAAATTTATAAGGTTTTTTTTTTTATTTCTCTCACCGGCATTTATGAAATAGTTTTTGCTTTATTGATTTTCAGGTGGTATTCATGTGATAATAATCCACCTGACAGAAATCGATTTCAGTGTAGAGTGGTCAAGAGATACCGTATAGATATTACATTATATCATATGTATAGAAATATGCATATCTCATCCCTTGACCACTCTGCATTTAGATAGGTCTCTGTAGTTGCGCATTTTATATCTGATGATGCACAAAGTCGTGTTTTAAAACTATAAATTTACTATCACTGAATCTGTCTATCTAACTATCTACCTATCTATCATCTCACACACATACACATATATATACGTGTGGGTATATATATATATGTGTGTGTGTATGTATGTATATATATATATATATATATATATATATATATATTATAGATAGATAGATAGATAGAGAGATAGATATATTCATACGTACATATGTGTATAGACACATACCCGCATATATATATATACATGAATATATGCATACATATTCACATATGCCCGTTCATGCACTCAGACAAACTCACATGCCACACATACAAATACACATACGCACACATATATGTATATATTTATACATATATAAATATTCAAAAACTGTCGTCGGCAACGAAATAAACGAAAAATGTCAAATTTATACTGAATATCTCCAAAGTAATTCGTTTGGGCGGAACTAGTGGAAGCTGGCATTGATTGTAAAAATTTCAAATCTACTGCTATCTGTGTTAGCTAACATTCACTATCGCTTTTTTATGAATATTAAAACTAAACTAGCTTATCAAAGGATAAATCTCTACCGTGTGAAAATGTTTGGAAATGCGCTAAGGTGTATTCTATTTTCTTAAAAATCGAATTTCGAACACGTATTAATCTATACAGGGCATGGATTTTAATTACTAATTCAATAAAGGATTAAAAAGTAATGTAGTATGCTTTTGCACTATTATCACCATATGTTTTATTTACTAATATTTTCTGTGCTTTAGCGACTTTCTTAAATTAACGTGGAGCGAATATGTCTACAATTTTAATCATTGGAAACTTCCAGAGCAATACCTCAATGAACGTATTGGGAGTCGAATATACGGTAGAGATTTTTTCTCAAGATCAACCACTTCTTTATCGATTAAATGGTTAGAGATACAGGATACATGCGGTTCAGAAGCAACAAAAAGAAATGATATACGTGCTAATAATTGAAACACACCCCCATTAAGATATACTTGAGATATGTTCAATGTTCAACGTTATATGTATGTGCAATGGATAGTCTATTGCAACTGTAATGATATACGACGCTGTTATACATCACGAAGCGGTATGAGTCTGTAGACGGCGAGCTGGCAGGAACGTCAGCACGCCGGGCGAAATGCTTAGCGGTATTTCGTCTGCGTTACGTTGTGAGTTCAAATTCCGCCGAGGTCGACTTTGCCTTTCATCCTTTCGGGGTCGATAAATTAAGTACCAGTTACGAACTGGGGTGGATGTAATCGACTTAATACCTATGTCTGTCCTTGTTTGTTCCCTCTGTGTTTAGCCCATTGTGGGTAATAAAGAAATAGGTATTTCGTCTGTCGTTACGTTGTGAGTTCAAATTCCGCCGAGGTCGACTTTGCCTTTCATCCTTTCGGAGTCGATAAATTAAGTACCAGTTACGAACTGGGGTCGATGTAATCGACTTAATCCGTTTGTCTGTCCTTGTTTGTTCCCTCTGTGTTTAGCCCCTTGTGTGTAATAAAGAAATAGGTATGAGTCTGTAGTTAGTACCTCACGCTCACAATAACGATGTAGTGAGTTCGATTCCAAGACCGGTCTGTGTTTTGTGTCCTTGTGCAAGACACGTTATTCATGTTGCACTGATTCAATAATCTGTAGAAACGAGTTGCAACAGCACAGAAAAGTTGCGAGTTTGAGTATAGGACGCACTAAAAACATTAATAATTGAGTGTTGACCGGGGCAAATAAGATTTATCGTCAAAATCTCATGCAGGTATATTGCAGGTGTGAACGTTAAATTATCCAAGTCGATGTTCATCACGTCGCTCGTCGCACATCGTCTTCTGGCACGAACGCGCCAGGTGGGCAACAGTTCTATTTATCCTTCGCCCTCACCGTAAAAACAAAGCCGAATCATACTGCTTTCACTTTGATTACTCACGTGACCAGAAAGCTTTATTTATTCTCGTCTTCGCCTGTAAACAGAGAGCTGCGTTCTAATTCGCGTCGTACCAATATAATTGTTTTCGTTCGTAATATATATATATATATATATATATATATAGTATATATATATATATTATACTATAAATATATATATATAGTGTGTGTGTGTGTGGTGTGTGTGTGTGTGTGCACGCACACACACAAACACACACACTCACACACATATATCTTACGAAGGGTTTTTTTTCTGAACTTTCGGGAAGTTTATATAGGGATGATGCCCTTATCTCCATTCAAGAACCCATCTAATAGGAAACATGAACTATATATGAAGACATTTTACAAATTTTTAAAGAGTTTTGGACTGTCTATAACAATAGAACATGAACATGAATCAGTTTACTTCCTGGACCCTAATCCTAATTTCACTACTGGCAACTATGAACCATACCACAAACCTAACTTCAATCTTAAGTATATAAATGTCGGAAGTAATCTACCTGGTTCTTTTAAAGATATTTTAGTTTATAATAATATCCATAAAATAATTTCTAGTCTATCGTCTAATAAGGATATTTTTGGCAAAAAATCAGACTACTATTATATGGCACTCAGCAAAGTTGGGTATGAAAAAATATACAACTGAAGTATTATCCTAAAATATGGATATCAGTATCTCTAATACCATGTTTCCCATGTTAGTAATACATTTAAACGAACTGACAGGAATTGGAATGGTAAAAGATGTGAGGATAAATGTTCAAATGGGATTTTTTTGTGTATAAGATACCAGAACCAATGTATTACTTCCGTTATCTAATAGTCCTGTTATGATTAGGACTATGAATAATAAAATATAAATAAACTATTTATATATTTAATATATTGCGAAAATTTGAAAATTATAATATATATCCTAATAAGAACGGCATTATTTGGATTATAATTCCATTTGCTAACAAATTGAGAATTATTTTGTCGGGGCCTTATACAAAATTTTTGTGAACACAAAGGAACGTAGATTTTATGATATTATTAAATCTAGATTTCTTAAAGTTGGTTTTTCTTTATCAAATAATTTTTTCTCAAATTACATCTGCAATTAACGAAAGAAAATTATCTACAGTTTTGAATGCAACAATAGTAATGCACTTAGAATAAATGTTAGTAAAATAAGTGTATCTGAGTCGTCTACTGTACAAGGGGAAGCAACCCATGTAAACACCATCTCAGCCTCTGGAATATTGGTAACTTGTTAAATAGCAATCATACCGAATAGAATGATGTGAAACATTATAATAATATGAGTAGTAATGAAAACATATTTTGTGATTGCAAGGTTAGAAATAAATGTTTATTTAAAAAATAGCTGTAAGCCAAAAATATTTACAGATGTAAAGTGAAATTTAGAAGAAAGATTTTCTTTTACGCAGCGACTATGCAAAATGTTATCAAGAAATGCATCACTAATCACATTTAGCTCTTTATTAATGGTAATAGGTCCTCTTGTACCAGCCTCAGTAAATTTATCTATAACTTGAAAGAGAAGAAAAATAGTTCTTTTTCTGTGGAGTGGAAGACTGTAATCAAGGCTGCTGCTTATAAGGTTGTAAATTTCTTTTGCTTTATCTTCCTCGAACAATTATACCAACTACTATATTACAAACGGCGCCTCTTTATACGAGGATTGAGACTGGCTTTCAGATAGATAGGACAGTTTCTTTTTTCTGTTTCTTTTTTCCTTTATGAAAGTAAATGGGCTTTCAAAAATTACAGATTTACTATCACAAAGAAATTAATTATATGTTAAAGCTACTAGCACTTTGAATATGTCGGTATTTTATGTTCAATGCACTAACACCTGTAACTATAAAAATAAAGAATTCTTCGTAGATATAAGAGACACATTAAACATTATATTAAAATATTAATACTTGAATGTTAATATTTCATTTTAAATACGATGAAGGGGACTGACATGTCAGGTATTCACGCATGATTAAGTGTGTTCAAAAAAATGTTATCAACTTTATCACTATTATAAATAATTAATTACATATCACAGCTACTGGAACTTTGAATCTGCCGACAATTCAAGTTTTATTACACTAGCAAGTGTAAATATAAGGATTAAAGAATGCTTAGTATAGATAAAACTTTGATATAAAATATTAATTATACATTAAAAATCTATATTAAATTTTCTGCACGAGTAGTAGTATAATATGTATTTTCTCTAGATGTAATTAAGCAAGTCTTTCATGACTTTGTCATTGATATATAATAATATAATTCATTAAACTAAGTTAATGATAAAACGTGTTGATTTTGTAGTAGTAGTAGTAGTAGTAGTAGTAATTTTAATTTTATATAAAATCTTTATCAATAGGCGCAGGAGTGGCTCTGTGGTAAGTAGCTTGTTTACAAACCACATGGTTGCGGGTTCAGTCCCACTGCGTGGCACCTTGGGAAAGTGTCTTCTACTATAGCTTCGGGCCGACCAAAGCCTTGTGAGTGGATTTGGTAGACAGAAACTGAAAGAAGCCTGTCGTATATATGTATATATATATATGTGTGTGTGTGTGTGTGTGTCTGTGTCTGTGTGTCTGTGTTTGTCCCCCTAGCATTGCTTGACAACCGATACTGGTGTGTTTACGTCCCCGTTACTTAGCGATTCGGCAAAAGGGCCCGATAGAATAAGTACTGGGCTTACAAAAGAATAAGTCCCGGGGTCGAGTTGCTCGATTAAAGGCGGTGCTCCAGCATGGCCGCAGTCAAATGACTGAAACAAGTAAAAGAAAAGAAAGAAAAAAAAAATGGGATTTGGTAACTCTTACGTTTTCCTGTGTTTATGTAGATTGTATTGATTATAACTATTGGGCACAGAAAAAGATGACGAGTTAGTCTGATATGGTAAGTAACAACCAGTGTTTATACGTCATATTTTTTGTTGTCTCCGAAATTTAAGGAAAACGCGCAAACAATTAGATGGTGAATGTTACCGCTCACTCTCTCACACACTCGCTCTTTCTCTCTATCTCTCTTTCAATCTCCCTCTCCCATTATCTCTCTCTCTATCTTTCTCTAAACCTTTCCCTAACCACACCACCACCACCACCACCAATAAAAGCTATTATGTATTACAAATGCACGGGCACTACTGTTTCAAACATATATTCATCGCCAATTACTCAAAAACTTCTTCCTTTTTTTAGGTCCTATCATTTCCATTTACATCATTCACTACTCAAAAACCTTCTTACTTTTTCAGAACCCATCGTGAATTGGTGAACATCGGGCTTCCTTGTTCAAGAGTATTATGAAAACGACATTTCTGTAATAGCGACGCAGTGAGCGTTTCGTATACACTTTGCGCTCGGTCGAAATACATCTGTATAAGATTGGAGAACGATTATGCTTTGGTTGTCTAACTTTTATGCAACATGATCCACATTGAAAAGAAAATCTCCTGGCAGACCTAGGGACGTTAGAACTCCAGAAAATGTGCAGCTGTCACGAACGCGTTCTGCTCGTAAGTATAGCATAGCATTAGAAATATCTAATCTAAGTTTGAGGAGGATTCTGCACGCTGATTTGCAACTATATCCTTAGAAGATGATGTTAGATCAAGAACAATTCGAGATGGATATATATATGATAAAGCCCTATGTGCGGATATTCTTGCACCAGTTCCCGCTACAGCTGTTCTTCTGTGTAATGGTGAGGCTCACTTCCATAACAATGGAAACGTAAACAAGCAGAATATTCGCCATCGGGCTTAACATAATCGTCATGAACTCCATGAAAGACCGCCTTATTTTCCTCGTGTAACTCAGCGGTGTTCAGTTGCCGATTTTGGAGTCATCAGTTGTGAAGAAAGCGATGAAACAGTAACGGTTATGACTGGCCGATATATTGAAATGTTGGAGAGCTTTTGCGACCAAACCTGGACGTGTTGGATACCGAATATCTACCATTTCCAGAGGACGGAGCTAAGGCCCACACAGCACTAGGTTTGCTTGGAGTATTGAGGGAAATGTTGTCTGGGAATTTGATTACATTTATGGGTGACGTTGGGTAGCTGGCAAAATCACTTCATTTAAGCGCTTCTAAAATTTCCTTTGGGGGATACCTAAAGGATCAAGATTTTCCGATATCCTCTTCGAACTCTTGGAGATTTGATACAACGGCTTTGTGGGCAAATCATCGCAATACCACCTGATATGACACGCAAAGACAGGGAGAGCTTCCGAGAAATCTACATTAATGTATTGCAAACAACCGTCGCTTTATGGTGTTTACAACCAAGTAACCTACACTGTTTTATTATTTACTTTTCACATACACAGGAGCTATTTTCCCTAATGGATGTGTTTTCATTTTATATTCATTCAAAATGCGGGAGATGGTTATGCCCAACCATGTATAAACATATATATATATATATTATATATATATATATATATATATATTATATATATATATATATATAATATATATATATATATATGTATACACTTACAATATATACATAATCACACATATATACACACGTATAGAACGAATCATGCCTTGACTATAAGTTCCTCATATATATATATATATATATATATGTGTGTGTGTGTGTGTGTGTGTGTGTGTGTGGTACCCACACATTTTAAAGAAATCTAGGATTGAAAATATGAATTCCTGCTTCAAAAAAAAATACGTGTTATGCCCTACAGGGAATAATATGAGCCTGCACATTTTCATAAAAATCAAGCATCTTCATATTTCACCTTATATTTTTGCTATTCTCTTGAGCATACCTTGACAAATGCAAATGTCAAATAATAAAACATAACGGCGTGTTATATACAACATAGATGTATATATATATATATATATATATATATATATATATATATATATATATATATATATATATATATATATATATATATTGGTGTGTGTTTTTTTCCCGTGTTTGAGAAGCAGGATATACTTGTACTGCAATATTTGACTTTATCGGACAGGAACAAAAATGCTTGCGCTGCTAGGCATTAAAATTCCAATAGGCCGAGTTAAAAATGTTCTTCGAACATACTTGTTTATTAACAAATCTCTGTTTATATCCATATGCGGATGCATGACAATATGTGTACGTGTGTGTTTGTGTGTGTGTGTGAGTGTGTGTGTGAGTGTGTGTGCGTGTGTTTGCGTGTTGCATCAAATATGTCTTGAACATGGATGTGAAAACATATACACAAATATCAAACGATACGGACCAAATATCCTCTCCAAGAAATAAGCTCATAAGGCTGTTCCCCCCGGATTCTGTCTCATGTACATATATATGTATATATATATATATATATATATATATATATATATAGTATATATATATATATATGTAATTTATAAACAAGTGCAAAAGACAAGAATTCCTATGCCAAATATGCCGAGATGGACTTTCCATCGTCAATAACCACATATAATTCATCACTAAAAACACGCGTCTCTTAGCAAGCCGACAGAAATTTCTTAAAAAATTCCGTTATCACCGAATCGGTCAGATTTCTGAGTCGATTCATAAAAAAATTTCTCGTCATCAGCGGTAAATACGTTAAGAAATAAATGAAATGCTTACTTGCACACATGGAACAATCATACACAAAGTCATAAGTACACTGAAGTGTACTCATGTACTCATGAATTTTTTGCCAGCTTCCTTCGAGACGGGTGCATTATTGACGATTCGAAGTCTAATTCTCGGCACATTTGCCATAGGGATTTCTGTCTTTCGCCCTTATTTATAAGTTGTTTATAATTTTCACCTTCAAAGGTAATATTTAATATGCTGGCCACTAATAGAATTTTTTCAAAATTTTGTCCTATAGTATATATATATATATATATATATATATATATATACTATAGGACAATAATTTGAAAAAATTCTATTAGTGGCCAGCATATTAAATATTAAATATTAAATATATATTATATATATATATATATATATATATATATATATATATATATATATATTATATATATATATATATATATATATATATATATATATATATATATATATTTATACATATTACAATATGTATATATATATATATATACACACATACGCACACACACACATACATACGCACACGAACACACACACACACGCACACACACACACACACACATATATATATATATATATATATATATGTGTGTGTGTGTGTGTGTGTGTGTGTGTGTGTGCTTAAGTGTGTGTGTATGCTAGTGTGCTTACTTCAACGCAGTTTTTCCCTGTACATTCTTAAATGGATTCTACCAAAGTGATTATTGTGTAATATTTAATGTTAATAATAGCCACTCAAGATATACATGCGAATATGGGTATTTATATTTACTAGAAATTCTCTTTAGGGATTCGAGGGAAATCAGCATCTAGCACATTCACTTTACCATTATCTTGTTATATGTATGCTATTGCTTACAGGTTGACTATAGTGACGATATAGCGGAGTCTCTTCAACAAACATATACATAGCTATCACATTTAAGCGAAATATTTCAGAATCCGGCATAAGTAAAATCTCTCGTTTGAATATTGAGTCGTAAAGGTTGCTGTAAGCTCAATAAATAATATCTCATATTCTATTGGCTTCGAGTTAATTTAATCTATATATAGCAATACTTTAGAGGATACATCGGTTCCAGAAACCTATTGAAAATACGAGCATCGAAATGGTATTATAATCATATATGAGCCGAGTGTGAAATATATTGCTTTTGATGTAAACGTAAAAACCTTTTTATGTCGAATATGCTTCTTGTTTAATAATAATAATAATAATAATAATAATAATAATAATGATAATAATAATAATGATAATAATAATAATAATAATAATAATAATAATAATAATAATAATAATAATAATAATAATGATGATGATGATGATGATGATGATGCTGATGATAATAACGATCAAACGCACTTTTATGTGTTACACATATATATATACCTATATACATATATATATTATATATATATATAAATACACATATATATATATATATACATTCATATATATGTATATATACATATATATATATATATATATTAAAACTTACGTGTGTGTGCTATATGTACATATATATACATACGTAAATATGTATATATATGTATTTATATATACATATATATATATATATATATATATATATATATATATATATATATATATATATATATATATTTGAAATGTATACAAACGTACAAGCATACCTATACGTGTGAAGATATGACTATAATGACGTAATACTGCTTGGGTATATTTAGGATTTTAGAACATGCAACGTACAAACACAGACATACCACGAAGCATTACTATGCATTCTCCTTTGGGCAACAGCATATTTACTTCAAAATTTGGTATTATGTGATGAAATAAATATATAAATGCAGAAGTTTTACTATGTGCTGACGAGATTATTTATATTAATATTATAAACTAGACCATAGAATCGAGAATACATACACAGAGATACACAAACTTATGCACACACATATGTGAATATATGCGTGTGATTGTGTCTTTGTGTATGTGTGTGCAGGTGTGTTTGTGTGTCTGTGTGTGTGTGTGGATGTGTATATAAGAGAAAGTAATCATTCCCATGGCATTAGAGTTTGGATATGTTGTTATTTATACCATCGTTTCGAAAATTGGTTTTGATATTTACGCATCGATGATTATCGGAGAATCGGTGAAAAACGTCGGTTACCACTAACGACTGGAATTGGTGAATATTAGTGTGTTTAGCCACTAGGAACAAAGAAAGTGCTTATAAAAGACTGAAATAGCTTTTTTGCTCTTGAGCCGTCGGTCACTCGTACCTAGACATTGTTAAGTTTCACAACCTCCCTGGCATTTCATGTAAGTCATTGAAGCGCGCTAAAGCTGAAAGGCTCATTAACTTCAGTCGAATCCATAGGATGAAATGTTATGAAAAGCTATAGGTTTGTTTATGAGATCGAACTTAAGGAAGAAGAGTTCATTCTCTACATCTGCAGCATGGGCTTAAACGTGTTACAACGGGAGGATTTGGTAATGAATACCATTAAAATTATGGTTGAGATTTTTTATTCATCTCTCTTTATTCTACGTCAATATCTGACGTTATCCAGGACACTTTGCCAGCCCATTGTCAACGTTAGACTATATTTCCTGACACTACGTTTACAATTCCGTTACTAAAGATAAGAGATCAATATAAATATATTGAAACAGTCCAGAAAATATTCAGGTCGCACAGAACAATCTCTTCTGTTGTATATATAAATTTATATATTGCTCAATACAATTTACAGACAATTGGCAATGATGTGTGTTACTTTCTAAACTTATTCGAAACAGGTTTTCGATTACAGGGAAGATCTGTTGAATATGGAGACTAATGAATTCCGAAAGATTAATACCTAGTGATATCGATTGCCATTCGTTGGATTCATATCGAACTAGCGACTGTGCTCAATAACTGGGTCGCAAGCTGTTACTTGAAAGATCTGAGAGCCCCAACTCAGTCTTTTTGGCCGTGTTGCTCAATTATTTTGTGTATAGCCTGCTTACCGTGTAATCTTCAGTGAGGCTGGAGGCTCGTGTTGATCAACAGCATACTACCTGGTTATGGCCGGTGAGGGGGGATCTCATGGAGTGGGGACAGCCTGGAACTCTGCTCGACAGGTCTTCCGAGAGGATCCGGGTATATACCAAAAACCGGTGAATGTAGCAACGCACTGAAACTTTTGATACACCAACATCCCACCTGGCATGGAGTCTTCGATGGGGAACTGGTTGTTTGATCTACTAGATTGCAATTTAAATGAATTTACTAATCAGCGTCTGAGTATCCCACTCCACGTATAAACATAATTTATTCCTAATACAGAATCAAGTATTGTTTTTTTTCTCAATTAATATTCGGAATAAGCCGATGGATATCCACAACTTGCCATCTACACAATTACCGTTAGTATTAAGGATGATACAAGGTATTGACAAATGTCACTTGTTCAAATTACTACAGGGTGAGATCGAGCCCATGAGCATAGTATTCTCAAGAGAATGTATTATCCCCTTCTCAATATTTCTGTTCACATACAGCTACCTGGTAGAGTAGACAGCGTTAAGAGATTCGCAGTCTTGTTTCTTCTTTTCTGTATATGCATGCCAGGAGAGAATCATTTCATTGTGATGAATTTGGCAGAAAGCGAACCATGACGTAAAATATATTATTTTCCATGATTGAAAACGTACAAATATTGAGAAACAGAAACATACATAAAGGCCAATAATTTTTGCGTTGCACACTACAGGAAATTAAACATTGAAAACATGATGCATTACGTAACCATTCATTACAAAGATACGACAATGGCTAAAGCTATCTGTATAGCATTGGTTACATATTGGATACAAATGTTTCTGTGTCACTTTGCTTCGAGGAACATTACAGAGAGATGGTTGTAGATGATAATTACGCATGAGAGATAGAGTTTTCCCGTGGTTGAATTACGAGGATTGACACCTCATCAGAAGCAAATCTAATTCTCTTATTATACCTAAATATTATTTATGTATGAAGAAATAACAAAAAAAAACAATTAATGAAAAAACATAAAGATACGAAGAACAACATTTATACCAGTGGCTATTGATAAAACACTGATTAGCATTGAAAACACAATAGACAGTGATAGATAGGGGTTATGATATGAAAACTAGAAGAAAATACAACAACAACGATAGCCACGTAAATGATGCCTATAATTCGATCTGATATTAGTAGTTACTGTTGTAATCACAATAACAACAACAACAATATCGACAACAACAATAGCAATACTAGTATTACAACGTTAAAGTAAGAATATCATAGAAATGAATATGTATATATGTATGTGTTAATACATATGCATGCATACATATATACATGCATACATACATACATACATATATATATATATATATATATATATATATATACATATTTCTGGTGTCCTTTCTCGAGCCACAGGACCATGTGGCTCCACATACACACACACAGACACACACAGATACACACACATACACACACATACATATATATATATATATATATATATATATATCTGTATATATATATACATACACATAAACGCATACACACAATGGAACACACGTACACTAGGTATGATTTCGGTAGTTCGTGGGTCGGTGGTTGTTTCTGGATTATGAGACTATAACCTCTAAGCCCCTGGTGGGAAAAACACATGAAAGTAAGTCACAGTCAAGTGGGGCAACTCGTATCAGTTTCTTTCCCGATGTGACGGATATCGACGTTTCGTTAGGCTTTTAACTTATGAATGACGATTCCTGAACCAGGACCGCTGCAAGGCATATGGCCAAATATGACTATAAGCTCAATGTTTCAGGCACCATCTGTTGGTTTGTCACGGAAGATAATTCAAATACGAATTAGATGTAACTCGAGGTTAAACGAATGCTCAGAGGGTATATATTCTCTTACGCCTAAAAAAACAGAACCTACCTATGAACTAACAACTTACATAACTTGTGTATGTGTGCTCGATGTTGCTTATTTTCTCCCAAGCTGTTTGGAAGTTATATTTTATTATATAAGCATATACATCACACACACAGACACACACATATCATTCCCTAGATTACTTCAAAACAAAGAGTTACATAACGCAATACTAAAATATTTTAGAGCTGGGAATATTTCTAAATATGTATATAATTTCCGAAAGAATACAAGCGGCTGTGAATCATTGCTATAAACGTGTTCAAAAGAATCGATCTTTAGTAAATTTTTAAATGCATTTATATAATGATAACAAGTTTTGAACAGAGCTAACATAAATAAAATGTGTTTAAGACATTGTAATATCGTTTGACCAAACCAAAATTATATATCTCTATTATTGTCGGTATACGTGGAGTGTTATTACATTGCTTATTTTGTGCGATTAGATAATAGCTTTAGATTCTTTTCAAGTTCCCCCTCTCTTTCACTTTCCGTCTGTCTCTTTATTTTTACCTATCTCCGCATATATCTGTTTATTTTATAAAGCATATGTGAGTATAGATCCATATTACGTTTCTAGGTTTGAATATATACATGTATGTATGTGTCTGTGTCTGTGTGCGTCTGCATACAATTATGAAAACATTCACAGGTGGACATCGAAGCGAACCAATCGTTTTCGAGATGAAATATGCAAGTACATATGTGCTGACACCCATTCATATATATATATTATATATATATATATATATATATATGCATTTATACAAGCATAAACATACATGTACATATTCATATATGTAAAGATATGCATTGATGCCAGTGCCTATAAATGTGTGTGCACCTATATTTTACACCTTCATATATGCATAAATGCACACACACACACACACACACATAATAGGTCGCTAGCCACTACACATTCTTTATTTTCTCTCCTTGTTTTTTCTGTGTTCCTTTCTGTGGAAGAGCGTAGGAGCGAAACGTTAAAGCCTTTTTCATTTCCCAAGCGTTATAATAATACATATGTTGTCTAAATCACCTGTCTTCGTCTTTAGTTCTTTTTCTTATGAATTCTCCCTATATACATACATACATACATTTTCGTTTGTTTGTTCCTTCTCGAGCCATACCCGGCACATAAGGGCCGGCTTCCTGGTTTCTTGGCGTATAGGTTCCCCACCTGGACGGGACGCCGGTCCGTCGAAGGTGAGCTGCAAGATGCTGGAGGAAAGAGTGAGACAAAGCTATGGCGAAAGAGTCAGCAGAGGTTCGCCACTTCTTTCTGCCGGTGCCGCGTGGAGCTTAGGTGTTTCGCTCATAAACACGCACATCGCCCGGTCTTATTTGAACCCGCGATCCCTCGACCGCGAGTCCGCTGCTCTAACCACTAGGCAATGTGCCTCCACTTACACATATATTTATACGCTTGTGTGTGTGTGACGGGCTTCTTTAATTATCCGTCTACCAAATCCACTGTCAAGACTGTAGCTCAAGATTCCACGCAGTGGGACTTAACCAGGAACCATGTGGTTAATAAGCAAGATACTTACCATACAGCCACTCCTGCGCCGATCTGTTTATGCATATATATATATGTGAGTGTGTGTGCGTGCGTGTGTGTGTTTGTGTGTCTGTGTATGTGTGTGAATATATATATACACACACATACAGAGACACAAATACATATATATGTGTTTGTACATGTGTTTATTCGTCCACATATGAGTATATACACTTATGAAAATGTATATCTACGTCTGTTTGTAATGTATGTGCGTGTGTTTTTGTGTATGTGTGTGTGCATGTGCGTCTCTCTCCTTCTCTCTCTGTCTCTTGCTCTCCCTCATTCTCCATCTATTTGTCAGTCTAACTCTCCGTTGCACATTTGCAACGCTTTTCTTTTTGGATTTCATTAACGGCAACAAATCTAAGTTATGTATTTATAAAGGAAACAATAAATACCGAAATAGAGTACTATAGTGAAAATAAATCGAAATAAAACGATGAGAAATATTTCCATTAAAACTTTAATTAAGATTAACATCGATAATATGGGAATAATTTGAAACAAGAGAATCAAGTAGAAAGAATATTGAAAATCATCATTGCAGATCATCTAGCATTAATCTCTCTGAGAGAAATCCATTAGCACATTAATGATATGTTTTCCGATTACAAATATGGCGGAAATTAATTAAACAGTCTCATCACAAACATCATCGATATTATATTGAAGTATCAATAATAAAAAAAAAGAAAGAAAAAATTTGAAACACCGACACGTCAATCACCAATGACGAATATCACGAATATAGTTAACGAATTCTCACAGACAGACACACACAAGCATTCAATAACTGATGGTATGAAATCTCGAAACTGCAAACATCAAGGGGAAAAATATGTATAAATCTAAATGAGCATCAAGTTGAGAGAGTAATGTAGTGTAAGCTATTTATAGGATAATTACAATTGCAAATATTGAAATTCATTGGTATTTGCGCACTACGAAACGACTGATGCTATAATTCCTATAAATGTGTGAGTGTGTGTGTGGGTATATATATATATACATACATGTATACATACAAACGCACAATACAAAGTATATGCAAGCATACGTATATATATATATATTATATATATATATATATATATATATATATATATATAATATATATATATATATGGAAGTACATACATGCATATTACAAACACACAATTACAAAGTATATGCAAGCATACGTATATATATATATATATATATATAAATATGTATATATATCTATACATATATGAATGTATAGATATATAGATATATATATATATATAATATATATATAATATATATATATATATACATATATGAATGTGTGTGTGTATATATATATATATATATATATATATATATATACATAGATATATATACATACATATATAGATACAAATATATGACTGTGTGTATATATATGTGTGTGTACATACGCACATACGTATGTATATATTTATGTTTATATCTGTTCATTGGTTCAAATATTTGACAGAGTGCAAGTGAGATTGGGAATGGGGGAGACGTTGGTGACATGGACCTCAGTGTTCGACTGGTAATTATTGTAGCATTCTTGGACGGGGGAAGGACAGAGTCAACCGAGGGAGAAATTTAGCTCAGATCGCAATTTGAATTTAGGACTCAGGATCTTTCATTATCATGCTAACGATTCTGTTAGCTGATCGGAAGACGTAATCGAAAGTTCTGGCCTTGTGTGTATACTCTTTCTCTTTTACTCTTTTACTTGTTTCACTCATTTGACTGCGGCCATGCTGGAGCACCACCTTTAATCGAGCAACTTATTCTTTGTAAGCCCAGTAATTA
This sequence comes from Octopus sinensis, assembly GCF_006345805.1. NCBI lineage: Eukaryota > Metazoa > Mollusca > Cephalopoda > Octopoda > Octopodidae > Octopus > Octopus sinensis. Next base: position 26,851,083 of record NC_043017.1, read on the forward strand.
TTCTATCGGTCTCTTTTGCCGAACCGCTAGTGACGGGGGCGTAAACACACTAGCATCAGTTGTCAAGCAATGCTAGGGGGACATACAGACACACAAACAAACACGCACACATATATATATATAGAGAGACACATATATACGAAGGGATTCTTTCAGTTTCCGTATACCAAAATCCACTCACAAGGTTTTGGTCGGCCCGAGGCTATAGTAGAAAACATCTGCCCAAGGTGGCACGCAGTGGGACTGAACCCGGAAAATGTGGTTGGTAAGCAAGCCACTCTTGCGCCATGTATATATATATATATATATATATATATATAACACTGACGTTCACGGTAATTCCCGGGAAGCGGGGCTTATCCCTTGGTGCTGTTCTCATAATTGTTTCGCTAATCCAATAACCCTTAAAACGGTTTTTATGCATTTATGAGTGTCACCTTTACAATTCCATTGATACTGGACTCGACATCGATGAAGCTGGTTTAATCTTTGAATAGTCTAACACCAATTGGCCTCTCACCTCACAACTTGCACCTCAAGATTTAGGCACCAGCTATG
>NC_043017.1:26856640-26864235 GCF_006345805.1 Octopus sinensis
CTCTTTTACTCTTTCACTTGTTTCAGTCATTTGACTGCGGCCATGCTGGAGCACCGCCTTTAGTCGAACAAATCGACCCCCCAGGACTTATTCTTTGTAAGCCCAGTACTTATTCTATCGGTCTCTTTTGCCGAACCGCTAAGTGACGGGGACTTAAACACACCAGCATCGGTTGTCAAGCCATGCTAGAGGGACAAACACAGACACACAAACACACACACACGCACATACATATATATATATATATACATATATACGACAGGCTTCTTTCAGTTTCCGTCTACCAGATCCACTCACAAGACATTGGTCGGCCCGAGGCTATAGCAGAAGACACTTGCCCAAGGTGCCACGCAGTTGGGACTGAACCCAGAACCATGTGGTTGGTAGGCAAGCTACTTACCACACAGCCACTCCTGTGCCTATCTATTTATTTGTGGTTAAATATCAAGCTGAGGAAAAAGTAATCAACGTTTTGAAACGTGAAATTTATCTCAATATATTTCAACAATGTAGAAATTTTATTCATCAAATTAAGTACGATTACTATCAACACGTTTTTGTAAACGAGTTACAAGTTTTTTTTTTTATTCCAGTAACATAAAAAAATATGGAGTTCTGGAGCTAATTATCTCTTTGAAGGCACATACCGCATCGGTTTGATTTTTCAACTCCTCTCCTAGGAAACCATCAACTTGATAGAAAAATTGACAGTGGGTAGGAGAATAGGAAATAAGCTGGGTGGAGAAGTACTTCGTAGCCAAGTTCCTTCAACTTGTGGACAAACATTCTCATGAAGAATGGTTGGACCTCTTCTGTTGACCAGTCTGAGACGGAGGAGTAGCAGATTTGCGTTAATTTTGTTAATTTCATGACAATATGTTTGTACAGTAATGATTTTTCCGGGTTTTAAGAAGTTATAGTGGAAGTGACCAGCAGTACATGACGAAACATTCTTTTTGACGAGCTCAGGTTTAGGGAGGTTCTCTGTGTTTTATTTTGGCCTAGCCACAGCAATGAAGGTTTTTTTTTTTTTTTTTTTTTTTACTTTTGTACAAAATCCACTTTTCATCCCAAGTTACAATACGGTCAACAAATGGATTGGTCTGGTTACGGAAAATAAGCGATGACCATATTTCATATCTGCTCATTTTCTGATTTTCACTCAAATCGTGTGGTACCATTTTGTCGAGCGATTTTGATTTTCCGATCGCATAAAGATGGTTGCTGACAATTTTCTTGCGAACGTGAAGTTTTTGCCAGATCTCGAGTAGTTTTACGTGGATCCTTCTCAATGATGGTCTTTAATTGACAGTCATCGATGACATATTTGCGTCCACTTACTCTCACACACACACGTGCGCATGCACATATATACATCAAAGGACAAAGAAAGAAAGAATAGATAAAGAGATAGATAAGTTTCTTTATTGGCCACACAGGACTGCACACAGATGGGACAAATTACAAGGTAGAGCATATATTTTGGGGATGAAAAAAAACAAAAAAGCAAAAGAAACAAAAAAAAGTGGAGTAGGTTTTCGATCAAAAAGGACCGTAAAAGGGAAAAAAGAAGAAAAGAGAAAAAAAAAGGAAAGGAGAAAAGAAACAAAAGAAAAGAAAAAGGAAAAAAGAAAAAAGAGGAAAAAGGGGAAAAGGAAAAAAGAACGATCAATAAGGATCGTGTATCACAGTGTCATGATGTACGGTGTAAAGGGGGAAGCAGATAAGGTTTATCCGTGGGAAGAAAAGCCTCCGAAAAAGACCACGGTAACCTCGGTCAATATTGTTTTATGTTACCACATTTATTTGTAAGTGGGTAACTCCCTGTTTTTAATTTCTTGGTTCATAGGATTATGCTCAAGGTGGCTTCGTCATTCATACGTGCCATCCTTGCTACATTCACCCATCTTTTTTTAAAACATTCGCTAGACAAAACTTGCCTCTCTACTCTCACTTTCCTTTTCAAGTGGTACTTGAAGAAGTTGACGAGAGATTGACCAGAGAGGAAAGTGTTTGTCTCCAATCCTTTAGGTAGATAGATAGATAGATAGATAGATAGATAGATAGATAGATAGATAGATAGATAGATAGATAGATAGATAGATAGGGACTACAAAATGATATGAACACATAGTCATGGACTTTTAGACGCGGGTTAACTTTTCGCTGCAGAAGATGCCTCGGGAGAAACATCTTCACTTAGACACCGTTTAGGAAAACACATAACCTAAGTATTAATTTGTATATATTTCGTAATTCTTAGAAATTTTAGTAGTCAGAAGCGAGAAAGAAATGATTTGATTTGAACTCTCATAACGTTTGGTATATCTTGGTAGAATAAATAGCTTGGTGTAACAAGCAACTGTTTCGCTTGTGGTCTAGTATGTTATTTACTATATTTATAGCCAGACTCACATTCGCAGGTCATTGAATATCTTAAGAATTTCCGACGATTTAGTTTACCGTCTTCACAGCGTTGTATGTAGATTCCTAAAGATCATGATTATTCTAAGATCTCGGCTGGAAATATACTAAATCCGCCTTCACACTACGTTACATGTCTCTCATATTAATTTAATTAAATGTTGTGCAACAGTTTATTATACATTTTACTTTCACTTTCTGTTTGATTTATAGCCCTTAACCATGCTTAGCTTTCTTAAGCAATGCTCAAATATGTTTAGCTCTTATCAATACAGTCATTGTCTTGATTAATTTAATTAGAGGTGCTGAGATCACCAAATTAAGTTTGTTTGTAAATACTTCATTTATCATATATATTGTTCAGTAAATTGCAAAGTTACGACACAATCAATTTCGTCTCCATTCTCTGTTAGAATTTTATATATTGTTTAGATAGAGTCAGTAAGATTTTATAAAATAAGAACAACACCTTACATGTACGTTTGCAATCATCCCAAAAAAGGGGGAAACCTTTAATTAATTGTACTAATTATGTTACAATATGGCTTTATTAAGGGATACATTCTTCAGGAGGAAATGGACGAAAATGATACTACAAGCTTGCATCGATACTCTCTATATTTGTGTCTCTAAATCTGGTTATCTGTCACACATAAAATTCAGATCACTCGCAATCAGGACTTAAGCTGTGGTCTCTTGTACAACAAGCCTATTTGCGAGAATTTGATATGAGTATGTATTTCTTTCTGTATACCAGTATTAACAGGTAAACTACCAAATATACTCAAATATATTTTGTGACTCTAAAACTGAAAAAAATGCAAGCGCCTGAAAACGCCCATTCGACGAAAAGAAACGACACACATTCATACCATATCACAAAATATATCCTGTCTTTATTCGAGGTACAAATGTTGTGTTTTAGCTAAGGATTCCTTAGCCACATGCAAGAGAAAATGTCAGATATATATATACATGTATATATATATATATATATATATATATATATATATATAATATATATATATATAATATATTATATATATATATATATATATATATATATATATATATATATATATATATATATACTACCAAGAAACAAAAATGTTTTTATTGAACTAAACTTTTGGCGTTCGGTTTTGATTACTTTCTCAAATACTTACTTGCAAACTGTTTTTAATATTTTCTTATTAATATAAAAGAATGTATATCTGTGTTTTAATACTTTTGTGATAACCAGTACTTAATACAACAAGGCTCATGCATAGCTTTACCTTTTAATGTTCACAATCTTTTTCTAAAAAAGTGAAACCGGTCAAGTGAATAAACATCTTTAAAATTGCATTTTCAAACCTTCTTTCATATATATTTCCCCTCGTGCAGTATCTTACAACTTTCCAACGAATGTTTTAGAGAATAAAAATAAGAAATACGTGGAAATTTTACCGGCGAGTGTGTTAAATTATAAGGCACTAAAGAGAATGACTCTCCCCATACACAACAATATATATATATATATATATATATATATATATATATATATATATATATATATATATATATATATATGTGTGTGTGTGTGTGTGAGTAAAGACAGAAAGAGAGAGAGAGGAGAATGAATGATAGGGAGAAAATTAGACAATGTATTTCTAGCAAGGGTTGATTGAAGTCATATGAAACATGTTTCACGAATTAGCTGAAAAATTTGTGGACTGAAAAACACATAAGAACACATACTTATAATATCTTGATACTTATAATATCTTGAGAGAGAGAGAGACACGCGTACACTTAACGCGTACAGACACGCATACACTTAACGCAGTCCTGAAGGAGATTCACCATAACATTATGTCTGATAATACTGGCACATTCAAAGACAGGTACTACGCATTTTTTTCAGCTGCACAACAAATGCACAACAAGCCGGGAAGAGTCTAAATCAGGACATTATATCCTGCGGCAAATACACTAACCGCTAAAATGCAACTACAAAATAATAGAAAGAGAGAAACTGAACTTCTGTGAATATATTTGCCTGATTCTCCCCATCACAGCGAGGTAAAAGATTAACAATAACCTAGCATTTAAGTTATCGTATATCAGTAAACAGAGCCGTGGTGCTTACTAATGGAGTTTCACTAAGAAACCTTATCAATAAATTCCAATTATTGAAACTTATTATCTAACTGATATCTCATTTCTAACGAAATTTGTTGAGAGTTGTGCAAACTGGACAACAATTCGTCACCGTCTTTCTCTATTGTTATATCTATCGGTATAACTGATATATATTTCGATACATGTACGTATACGTGCAAAATTGTGTGTGTTGTGTGTGTGTGTGGGAGTGAGTGTAATTGTATGTATATATTTATGTGTATTTGTATACATGTATATGATGATAATAATAATAATAAAAATAATAATAACAATAACAATAATAATAGATGCACGAGTGGATGTGTGGTAAGTAGCTTGCTTACCAACCACATGGTTCCGGGTTTAGTCCCACTGCGTAGCACCTTAGGCAAGTGTCTTCTACTATAGCCTCGGGCCGACAAAAGCCTTGTGAGTGAATTTGGTAGATGGAAACTGAAAGCAGTCTGTCGTATATATGTATATATATATGTATAATATATATATATATATATATATATATATAATATATTATATATATATATACATATACCTATATGTATTATGCAATGTGTGTCTCTGTGTTTGTCCCCCTAACATCGCTTGACAACCGATGCTAGTGTGTTTAGTCCCCGGTCATTAGCGGTTGGGCACAAGAGACCGATAGAATAAGTCCTGAGGTCAATGAGCTTGACTAGAGGCGGTGCTTCAGCATAGCCACAGTCATATGACTGAAACAAGTAAAAGAGTAATTGTAACCTCAATATCGAAATAATATTAATAACAACAACAACAAAACATAAATAAAGGTTTATTTATATATGTCATAATTTGAAACTGTAAGGTGTGGCCATTATTTTGCGCGGAGTTTCGAATATCTTCGGCTTTTACGGGCAACAGACGCTATGAAATAACGTTGAATACGAGGGAAGTTACTCTAATAGGTAGTAAAGGAAAAAAAAGTAAAAAATACACGCAACAATTTTCTCAGAATACATAGACATAATCCTCGTGCGTTCACTACGTCTACATATGTACACGCTCGCACAAACATGTATACGTACTTGCGCCTACACACACAAATATATATGTATGTACATACTCATGCATGTACACATATATAGGGAGAGTTTACGACAAAAACATTAGACGAGGACAGGTGATGTACAAGACAAACATGTATTAGTATAGCGCTCAGGAATAGAAAAAAGTATTTTACGTTTCGAGCCTACGCTCTTCTACAGAAAGGGACACAGAAAAAACAAGCAGAGAAACAAGGAGAGAAAAACGTGTGTAGTGGCTAACGATTGTTTATATATATATATATATATATATATATATATATATTATATATATATATATATAAGTATATATATGTGTGTTGTGGTGAAGCGAGAGAGATAAACAATGTATTCTATATGAAGGGTTTAACATATTGAATATATTTTGATGAATAACCTGCAAAACTTGTGAACTGAAAAACACAAAATACGTGTATAAATATCTTGTGTATGTCATAACGAAGACAAAGAGAGACAGAGAGCAGTGAGATACCCATTCTTATCTTTTCCTATCCATCCCCTTATCCCTTCTCATCCACCCCATAATATCTTGACCACGAACTAAAACTCCTCTTTCGTCTGTGTTTCACTTTCTTCCACTTTTTCCAAACTTTTTATTTTTTTCTTATTTCCTCTTCTAGTTTCCTTTTTCTCTCCCTCTTCCTTTCCTTCTTCTTTTCTCATCTTTTCCTTTTGACCTTTCTCCTCCTTTTATCATAAACATATTCTCCTCTCTCTATTTCTATTACCACTATATTCTCAGTTTCATTCACACCACAAGACCCATATGAATGAACAGCGACCCGAAATTTTATAACTCTGACTTCTTCAACTTCTCAACTTATTCCAGCATATTTATGAGTTGGAGCTTATATTAGATCAACCACCTAAATATAGGAGGGCCTGATACACCACAAATCTATTGTAGATTTTGAAGCTGCTGTAGATAATATTTTTACGCACAGTGGATATTACGTTCCTCCAAGGAATAACATATTGTGGTCTGTAGACTTATCATTGTTGGAATACGTTTGACGAATGGTTTTCACCTATAAATCTGGAGTTAACTTGTAGCATCAACGTTGAGTATATTCTCTGAGTATATATAGGAAATGTGTAGCTTTTTTTTCATCGCTGGAAATCATGGAAGCACGAAAGTGCAAGGAAATTAGAAATGACAAAGTCCTTCTCTCTCTCTATCAAGAAATCTCTCAATCTATCTATCTATCTATCTATCTATCTATCTATCTATCTATCTATCTATCTATCTATCTATCTATCTATCTATCTATCTATCTATCTATCTATCTATCTATTTCTGTGATAACGATCCCTATATATCTTTTTTTTTCTATCTTTCCATCCCCCAACTTCTTATTATTCTTTTTTCTACCCCCCCCCTTTTTAACCCCTCCCTTTTTTGTCCTTTTTCTTTCCTTATACGAGCCCTTTTGATCAAAAACCACCACTCTCTTTTTTTTACCCCCAAAAGAAAGCTCTACCTTGTATTTGTTCTATCTGTGTGCAGCCCTGTGGGCCAATAGAAACATATCTATCTATCTATCTATCTCTCTATCTATCTATCTATCTATCTATCTATCTATCTATCTATCTACCTAACTATCTATCTACCGATTTATCTATCTATCTGTCTATCTATCTATCTATCTATCTATCTATCTATCTATCTATCTATCTATCTATCTATCTATCTATATCTATCTATATCTATCACAATGGACGGACGCTAGTCATATCGGCTCCAAGTAAGTTGGCCACTTTTACATGTTTAAAACTCCTTGTTGTCAAATATTTTGTTTAATCGTTGTGCCAATTCATTCACTAAAAAACCTGAGAATTATTCACGTAGAATTCCGCCCCTGTATGGGCGAAATTACAAAAAAACTTTCAAAACTTTCGTGGTTTTTTTAGCCATTTTTCATTTTGAAAATGGCAACTAGAACCACG
>NC_043017.1:26864335-26876835 GCF_006345805.1 Octopus sinensis
ATATCTATAGATAGATATATATATCTATATAAATGCATATACATAGACACACCACACACATATATATATATGTATATACACACACATATATATATGTATATGTATTATGTAGTATATATATATATATATATATATATATACATACATAAATACATATATATATATATTGTGTGTGGTATATACATACATTATAATATATATATATATATAATATATATATATATATACGTACATATATATATATGCATATTTATGTACACATATATGCAAATAGTTTCATTTAATTATGTAATTTAAATGATATAGCCTCTAATGAAACATTCGGATTGCATATTCTCCAAAGAATTTATTTATTTCCGATCCACTAAAACCGCTATTATTTCAATTTAACTATTAATCTTGTTTATGTCAAAGAGCATCAAAAATTGAGGTAAATTAATTTATTTAACACCAACAGGCATTGTTTAATTATGTTATTCTTATTCGTCATTTTAAGAGAGATTTTAGGATCAAAAACCACATAACGTATATCATTATTTTGTTTCAACTCAATAAAGGTATTTTTCCTGCTAAAATGATGCAAATACAAGTAGGATATTGCACACGATATTGTATAGTACCTTGTATATGATATTGCATAATACATTGTATGTTATTATATAATATTTCATGCGATACTGTATAGTATTATATGAAATTGCATACGATAGTGTATGATATTGTATGATATTGCATACTAGAGCGGGGTGCAGAATTTCAAAATTGATGCAAAAGGATTTGCGGAGTTGATATGTGGTGTGTAGGTTGATCAAATCAGAAACGTTAGCACGCCGGGTAAAATGCCGTTACGTTCTGAGTTCAATTTCCACCGAGGTCGACTTTGCCTTTCATCCTTTCGGGGTCGATAAAATAAGTACCAGTTACGCACTGGGTGGATTTAATCGACTTAATCCATTTGTCTGTCCTTGTTTGTCCCCTCTGTGGGTAGTAAAGAAATAGGTATTTCGTCTGCTGCTACGTTCTGAGTTCAAATTCCGCCGAGGTCGACTTTGCCTTTCATCCTTTCGGGGTCGATAAAATAAGTACCAGTTACGCACTGGGTGGATTTAATCGACTTAATCCATTTGTCTGTCCTTGTTTGTCCCCTCTGTGGGTAGTAAAGAAATAGGTATTTCGTCTGCTGCTACGTTCTGAGTTCAAATTCCGCCGAGGTCGACTTTGCCTTTCATCCTTTCGGGGTAGAATTATTAAATACCGGTTGCGAACTGGGGTCGATGTAATCGACTTAATCCGTTTGTCTGCCCATATTGGTCCCGTATGTGTTTAGCCGCTTGTGGGTAGTAAAGAAATAGGTATTTCGTCTGTCGCTACGTTCTGAGTTCAAATTCCGCCGAGGTGGCGTTTGCTTTTATCGTTTCGGGGTCGATTAAATAAGTACCAGTTACGGAGTGGGGTGGATATAATCGACTTAATCCGTTTGTCTGTTCTTGTTTGTTCTTTCTGTGTTTAGCGCCTGAAAGGATGAAATGCAAAGGTAGTAAAGAAACAGGTTGATCAATGTGCATTGCAGTTGGTTAAGTGTATTTTAATACACACCTGTGAGTGGATTTGGTAATTAAACTGAAAGATGTCTGTTGTATGTCTGCGTGCGCGTGTGCATGTGTGTTTATATATATATATATATATATATATATATATATATATATGCTTGCAGGTATGTTTGTGCCTCGCCATTGCTTGACAACCGGTGTTAACATCCAACATAGCTTTGCCTCTTGTGAAAATAATCCGGTAAAATATCTCCAAGCTTGTAACAAGTCTTGGTGTCGAGTGAAATCTTTTCTGGCTCCCGTCTCAGAAGTGGTAACGATATGTGAGCATGTGTGTGTGTGTGTGAGAGAGAGAGCGGAGAGAGAGAGAGCGAGAGAGAGAGAGAGTATCTGTTTGTGCACGCGCACGTGCGTGTATAATATATTTCATTTGCATATACATACACACACATATTTATACACACATACCTACATGTATGTATATATTATGTATATATGTTGAATATATATATATATATAATAATAATATATATCTATATATATGTATGTATGTAGATATTATATTATATAATATATATATATATATATATAAATATATACATACATATATATATATATATATATATATTTATATATATATATATATATATATAGGTATATGTATATGTATATATGTATATGTATATATGTATATGTATATATATATAAATATATATATATATATATATAATATATATATATATAATATTCTGGTATATCGGAACGCTTTTTCTTTTACTTGGCAATATATACGCACATACTAGCGAGGCTAAAACACGCTACTTACTTCCTTCCTTCCTTCCAGGCACTGCTCTAAACAGCAGATGAGAGCTAGAACTTTAATACTTAATGCACATGAGCAGTAGAGTACGAGGTCAATCCTTGCCGAGCGGCTTTGCTCTTCGTAGTTTAGCTTCGTTACTATGGCAACACTCAGGATACATATTGATCAGACCCCGTATATATATCGCAATTATATATATATATATGCCATTTGTAATTATATGTATTCTATTTGCCTTGTTAATATCTAATTTGAGAGCAATTTCTCTGCAACTTCTCACAAATGTCTCAATGATCACTTCGAATTGTATTAATATGGAGGAACAGTGAAATTGGCATTGCGCTACTTGAATACTTAGTGTCACGTCTACAACATATATTCTTATCAGTAAGTCCATTATCCCGTTTTCTTGTTCCCATTGTGAATAATCGATCATCGTTCTTCAGTTGACGTATTTTTAATAGCAAAAATATATATTCAAAAGAAGATATTTGACAAACACGTTATTTATAAGTATTTTTGTATTCGATGGTATATTTCGTATTCCATTATAACACAGAATGTAAGAGAATCAATGAAATAATTATGTTGTCGCTTGATATCAAGCACTTGGGCGTACATTGAAATACTCTCTTCACGTAATATGTTTTTGAGACTAATACCTTAATATAAGTGGAGGCGCAATGACCCAGTGGTTAGGGAAGCGGACTCGCAGTCTGAGGATCTCGGTATCGATTCCAGACCGGGCGTTGTGTGTGTTTATTGAGCGAAAACACCCAAAAGCTCCACGAGGCTCCGGCAGGGGGTGTGTGTCGAACCCTGCTGTACTCTTTCACCCCAACTCTCACGCACACTTTCTTCCTGTTTCTTGGGTAACGCTGCGATGGACTGGCGTTCCGTCCAGTTGGGGGGAACACATACGCCACAGAAACAGAGAAAACGGGCCCATGAGCGTAGATAAGTTTGAAAAGGGTGCAAAAATACCCTTAATATAGTGAAGGAGTGTCATAAGTTATGTAGAAATTAAATATAAGCTGTATTTTCACTCGGAGCGATATATTAACAGTTTGATGGAACCTACACTCGCCTTCTTATGAGAGCTCAAAATCTCTCGTGGAAACGTCATCCAACCGAAATGCAAATATATGGGAAATTACCACATGTGTCACCTCCTGTGAAAGGTAGGAGAGTCCAGTTTGCTGGACATTGTTGTAGAGCTGAAAACGAGGCAATGTCTACTCTTCTCCTCTGGAAGCCATCTACGCGCGATACCAGAGGGCGCACACTCTCCTACCCTGATGTAATCTCCTGGGATGCAGGCATCCAGCAACAGGACCTCCGTAATGTTGAAAAATAGTTCAGAGCTGGTATAAGACTTTTTTTTATTTTAAACCTTTCTTTATAACGCCTGGAAAAAAGAAAAAAAAAAATAATAGAATAATGAAATAAGACAGCTGTCAAACAACATCATAGCTTTTACATTACTATAGCTGTATAATAGGAATAAAAGTGATATTAATGTTGTGTCATACGTGAATGGCTAGGTTGGGTGCAATTAGATACTTGACAGAGAGTATACGTGACGGTGGTAGAGAAATAGATATGATAGAACATGATCGACAACTGCAGACATGTGACATGAAATCTCCTATATGTTGAGAAGAATGTGCATTATATCTTTCCGGGCAATATGATATTTCACGCAGTCAATAAGGTAGACGTTTGTGACATTACGCCAACAGAAAATTTATTAGAAAATGAATTCAATGAATTCTGTTTATCGCAATTCCAAATAGTTTTGGTTCAATTGAACGAGGTTTGTAGTCATCTCCCTCGGCTTCAGTGCGAGAGACATTGAAACTTCCAACGTTAGTTAGTTAGTTAGTTAGTTAATTTGGCTCAAAAGCAAATAGCAAGGCCATGTAGGGGGACATGGAGTTAAGTACAGGGTGGTGTTCATGTAAAGAGTTCAGGCCACTTGAGGTCCAGGGAGGCTTTGTACAAAGCGGTCGTCGGCATCTTCACCATCTCGTCAGGCAGCTTGTTCCACGGATCCGCAACCCGGACGGAGAAAGCTCCTCTCCTTCGATTGAGATGAAATCGTCGCAGGTAGAGCTTTTCCGAATGACCCCGCAGCCGACGCTCTGGAGCAGGAGTGAAGAACAGCTCTTTCGAGAGGTTACACTTTCCGCTTATGATGTTGTGGGCGAGAATGAGATCACCACGGCGGCGTTTTAGTACATACTTCCGTGAAATAAGAACAAGAACACTGGTGGTTCATTCTTCCTGGAAATGAGACTACGCACAAAGTAGGTAGAAGAAAGTGGGATATCTCCTCACCTCATCAACTACCATAATTTTGTTGATTGTCAAATCCATTATTCTTCATATCATATAATCAGCACCAAAGAAATAATGATAAAATTAACGCTGCCACATATCTTAGCTTGTCTTATTAAACTTCGAATGTCCGTTGGAAAATATAGAAGTTGATCGTCTGGGCTTGTAAGCATGATCAAAAACCTACAAGATAGTAATTGGCCCAGAGTAGAGAATAAAGTAAAATGTAGACTTCTTATTTCTCTTTTCTTTTCTCAAGGGGCTAAACACAGAGGGGACAAACAAGGACAGACAAACGAATTAAGTCGATTACATCGACCCCAGTGCGTAACTCGTAATTAATTTATCGAGCCCGAAAGGATGAAAGGCAAAGTCAACCACGACGGAATTTGAACTCAGAACGTAGCGGCAGACGAAATACCTATTTCTTTACTACCCACAAGGGGCTAAACACAAAGAGGACAAACAAGGACAGACAAAGGGATTAAGTTGATTACATCGACCCCAGTATGAAACTGGTACTTAATTTATCGACCCAGAAGGGATGAAAGGCAAGTCGACCTCGGCGGATTTTGAACTCAGAACGTAACGGCAGACGAAATACCTATTTCTATTTCTATACAACCCACGAGGGGCTAAACACAGAGGGGGACAAACAAAGACAGACAAACGGATTAAGTCGATTACATCGACCCCAGTGCGTAACTGGTTCTTAATTTATCGACCCCGAAAGATGAAAGGCAAAGTCGACCTCGGCGGAGTTTGAACTCAGAACGTAACGTCAGACGAAATACCGCTAGGCATTTCGCCCGGCGTGCTAACGTATCTCCCAGCTTGCCGCCTTAGACTTCTGTAGACTTCTGAGCATAAACATCCCTTACCCTGCTGCCATTAGCATGAGATGCAATGCGACCCCCGCTCAATAAATTATTCTATCAGCCACTTATATGGAATTCATAGCGAATATATTTCTTTCATTTAAACATAACCTGAGTTTAGTCATTAGTTTACTAGTGTATACATATCTGTAAGTATTGGAACCATAATCAATAAATATGTGATCTATATTATATTATAGAGGAACATTTGGAAGAATTGACGTCATTCAGTTCGTTTCTATACATTTGGCATACCGTTATATTTGTTATGGTTCCCGTAAAAATATTCTAAGAATATGAAGTTGTCATATAAAGCAAGTGATTGGGTTTATTCCGACCTACCGGGCTCAGAAGTGCATGAATATATCAGGCCTTTATATTTACGATTTGAAACTGAAACGATTTGGACGTGATAAGTCTTTCACATGTCACATAGAAAATACAATTTACTGAGGTGAATTATAACCAGAGGAACGAGGATAGACATCATACTTCAAAGGCGTGATATAGCATGTTGCTTAAAAAGCATACTCACACATACACGCACTTACACACGGATAACTACGTAGAGGTAGATGAATACGTACGTTTTCATACAGCAAACGTCTTGTGATTGATTTGCGGAAAACTGAACTTTATGTCAGTCTAGACACAGAAGCAAAGAAATAAGTTTCAGAGGAGATAATCTACATCGGTGGTTGTCAGATGTAAATACAACTAAAACACATCATATCAAATATACTCTTCCGTTCGTTAGATGTATATTATTTGAACGTATTGCTCTGTTCAGTGAAAACATAATTACGATTGCATGCGACGATCTGTTTCTTAAAATATGACAGGAAATCTATAGTGCGTGTCTCGGTATATGAAAACATTCTTCAACGTATGTATACAAACTCTGTGTCTAATATGATATATTATAATATGCTCTCTGTAGTTAGAATTTAAAGGTATCATAATCGCGTATTCCATTAAATCATTTAGAAATTAGTTTAGGAAACAGAAAATGCTGCCAATTAAAGCCTCGAATTTACGCTCATTTATATCTATCTCGAGCAATTTTCTTTTGGCCAAGATATTAAAGTTTCTATTTGAATTATGTATGACCTTTTGGCATTTGCTCATTTAGAACAATATATTATCAATCGGTCTTACTATCTTTGTGTTTCTTTTCATCTTTTATCTTGCTTCGGTCAATAGCCTATGACTATGTTGGGACATATCTTATATTTTAACTTCTTGGAATTTGAATTATTTGCGGGCATTTAATTTTCGCTTGATTCTTTATGGCTTATATATTAATGTAATTTATAAAACAATATTGTTTTCAAGCTGATCCTATTTAGTAGTGATCCGTCGTTATATAGAAGGTACGTCTCTACGTAGACATAACATGATGAACATTCGCCAACAGTCTCATTGGAACCATTAGAGGTGACTACCAGAGATTTTGAACGCGTGGAGTGTTTGCAGAAGGGAGATAATCGTTCCTCCTTTTCGTCGAAATTGGGAACAGCCGTTATATTTTCGCAGATTAAAGGTGGAAGATAGATAAATAAGTATAACAGCTGGAAACGATGTAAAACAACTCAGTGAATATACAGTTTATATTGTATAGAAATTCTTTGAACATTCAAAGCTACAACATATTGTCACAGAAAATCAGTATTAAGTGATGTTCAGTGGTCAATGTTTTTTGTTTCAGTTATATTTCAGTCAGCACCGTTCGCGGTCGCGTTTTGTAGCTACATTGCAAGTGTTAAATATATCGTTATGTAATAATTTGTGAGAAAATGATATAATACGATATCGTAATAATTTCTGTGAAAACACTATGGTGAGAGCGTTACTGGTTTTACAAGGTGTGGTACAGGTAGGAATCTAAAGAAGGAGATGAATAAGTAAAGTTAAAATGCTTTGGTAGCTGGATCGTTATATTTATGGGAAGCACTCCGTCGGTTACGACGACGAGGGTTCCGGTTGATCCGAATCAACGGAACAGCCTGCTCGTGAAATTAACGTGTAAGTGGCTGAGCACTCCACAGATACGTGTACCCTTAACGTACTTCTCGAGGAGATTCAGCGTGACGAGGCTGGCCCTTTGAAATACAAGTACAACAGAAACAGGAAGAAAGAGTGAGAGAAAGTTGTGGTGAAAGAGTACAGCAGGGATCACCACCATCCCCTGCCGGAGCCTCGTGGAGCTTTAGGTGTTTTCGCTCAATAAACACTCACAACGTCCGGTCTGGGAATCGAAACCGCGACCCTATGACCGCGAGTCCGCTGCCCTAACCACTGGGCCATTGCGCCTCCACCGTTATATTTATGTAACAGTGTTAATTCGCAATTTCCATACCTGAGGGATTACATATTATTGTGAGCAGAGAGAAAATGATAAGGCGAAATAGAAGAAAAGAAAAATTAAAGCTTTGCAATTCCGAAATAGTAATAAAAATATTTTTAGCATCAACACAAAAAAAAAAGGAATACTGAAACGAATTGTAACGTCATTCATATTTAGCTCAGTATAAGAAGTAAATGGAAGTGAAAATAATTACTTATTTTAAAAGAATTATTAAATGCGCCCTTTTAAAGCCTAGCCACGCTCATGGGCACGGTTTCCCGGTTTCAATGGCGTATGTGTTCCCTAGCTGGACGGGACGCCAGTTCCTCACAGTGTTACTCATTATTGCCAGCTGAGTGGACTGGAGCAACGTGAAATGAAGTGTTTTGCTCAAGAGCACAACGCGTCGCCCGGTCCATGAATCGAAACTGCAATCTTACGATCATGAGTCTGGCAGCCTAACCACTACGCCATGCGCCTCCACATAATTACATATTTACAGAATCGTTAATAGCATGTCAAATTAAAATCTTAGAGCAATGCTTGCGTTAAGGGCTGAGGGATGTTTAATGTCTGATAGGAATGGCGTTTCAGTGTCTGACATTCTGTGTTTCTAGATGATCGTCAGTATGATGCGCCAGACAGAAATATTTTAAGACTCTGTACTGGTTTATATTCAACTTAACCCAAATATACAAATAAGTAGAGTAATTGTATAAATTCATGGTTTGATTTGAGTTTGTTTACATTCTTTTGCTTCCACCTTTCATGTTTCTAGTTAATTCACTTGTTTGAAATTATTAATATAGACATAAAGATAACAACAACAACAACAACAACAACAACTACAACAACAACAATAATAATAATAATACTAACGATAATAATAAAATTTAATAATAATAATAATAATAATAACAATAACAATAAAAATAATAATAATAACAGCAACAACAACAATAATAATAATATTGATAACAACAACAATAAAATATATATTAATTTATATGTATGTATTTATTTGCGTATATAGGTATATATTTACATATAAAAATATGGTTGTGTGTGTGGATAGATAGATAGATGTATTTATAGAGAGAGAGAGAGGAGTGATAGAGAAGAAAGAGATAAGAGAGAAGAGAGAGATGAGAGAGAAGGGGGAGAGAGTAAGTGAAAAAGTGAGAGAGAAAGAAGTTTAAAGAGGAAGATAGATAAATGTACATAAACACTGAGATGTTAAAAACACATTGTCAGCAACATTTGAAAACAAAAATTCTTGAACCAGTAGTAGTAGTAGTAGTAGTGATAGTAGTAGTAGTAGTAGTAGTAGTGATAGTAGTAGTAGTAGTAGTAGTAGTAGTAGTAGTAGTGATAGTAGTAGTAGTAGTAGTAGTAGTAGTAGTTTAGTAGCAGTAGTAGTGATAGTAGTAGTAGTAGTAGTAGTAGTAGTGATAGTAGTAGTAGTAGTAGTAGTAGTGATAGTAGTAGTAGTAGTAGTAGTAGTAGTAATATTAGTAGTAGTAGTAGTAGTAGTAGTAGTAGTAGTAGTAGTAGTAGTAGCAGTAGCAGCAGCAGTGGCAGTGGCCACGCCGGCAGCAGCGGCAGCAGCATACAACATAACCAGGACTCATATCAATACAGACATCTATAGAGATCTGAAATGTAGAAATACTTAACGCAGAACTAATAAACATGTTTTGTGCAGCTTTAAATATTTAGAGCCTTTAAGTACTTGTGAGTAGTCTTCGCATACATAAAACGATATAATTACGTGGTATATATTTATCTTGAGGTGTTGTATATACAGGATGAGCGAGCTAAATTTGACGATAGTTTACGTCCCAATTTTATCAGGAACTACTTGATATATCGGTGAACAGTCGACGGCTTTGGGGAGCAGAAAGACTAATGCTGTAATACATTAGATTTTAGGTATTCGTTTCATAGGTAAATTTGGCTTAGCCCATTACCATACACGGCTGTATATAGTGACTATTTAAGCAATGTGTTCATGATGATTAGAAGGTTATGTGGGTGCTGATGAAAAGGCCAAAAGCTCCGATATGGACAATGGCATATAAGCTCATTAACTATTTCTCATCTTCGATAAGGCTGCTAGCTGGCAGAACCGTTAGCACGCCGGGCGAAATGTGTTGCCGTATTCCGTCCGTCGTTACGTTCTGAGTTCAAATTTCGCCGAGGTCGACTTTGTCTTTCATCCTTTCGGAGTCGATAAATTAAGTACCAGTTACGCATTGGGGTAGATGTAATCGACTTAATCTGTTTGTCTGTCCTTGTTTGTCCCTTCTATGTTTAGCCCCTTGTGGATAGTAAAGAAACATATTTCTCATCTTCGATCACATTGTTTGTTTACATCTTATATATATATATATATATATAGAAATATATATATAAATATATATATTATGTTTGTGTGTGTATATTTACATATGTGTGTGTATGTGTCAGGGCGTGTGTGTGTGCATACAGAAACCATAACAATTACATGCACTTACGAATTGGAATCATATACTATGTGTATGTGTTTTTTATAATTATATGCTTAATGCATTCATGTTATATTGGTCATGTATGCTATGATAAATTGTTGCCTGGAGACGTATACTAATAGAAAATGCGAATATAGCAATATAGAAAATAAATGTAATACATTTGCCTGGATACATGTCCCAATCAAATCTTTTTATTTTCTTTTCGATTTTTCCTTTCTAAAACCACTCTTAAATACCTATCGGCTAGAAGATGTATAAATACGTCCATAGTGATTAGTCATACTTTTAATGGACTAATTAGAATATAGTGTTTGGCAAGAGATTACAAAATTGAAGATAATGGTAAAACACAAGTACTGCTAATTCAGAATATTCCCGTTCATTTAATTCATTTCGTTACAAAATATCTTCTGTTATCTTTAGATAAATATTTAGAGACAATTGTAATAAAGTTAGAGCATGTGACGATATTCTTGCATGGTATCAAATGAATTAGCTTAATTTGGTAAACTGAAAAGTAAGTAAATGTATGGAGATAGAAATAATATAAATAAATAAACAATTTATAATAGGCGCAGGAGTGGCTGTGTGGTAAGTAGCTTGCTAACCAACCACATGGTTCCAGATTCAGTCCCACTGCGTGGCATCTTGGGCAAGTGTCTTCTGCTATAGCCCCGGGCTGACCAATGCCTTGTGAGTGGATTTCGTAGAAGGAAACTGAAAGAAGCCTGTCGTATATATGTATAATTATATATATATGTATGTGTGTGTTTGTGTGTCTGTGTTTTTCCCCCTAGCATTGATTGACAACCGATGCTGGTGTGTTTACGTCCCCGTCACTTAGCGGTTCGGCAAAAAGAGACCGATAGAATAAGTACTGGGCTTACAAAGAATAAGTCCCGGGGTCGATTTGCTCGACTAAAGGCGGTGCTCCAGCATGGCCACAGTCAAATGACTGAAACAAGTAAAAGAGAAAGATTAAAAAGTAAATTAATTTATACATTTCAAAAGGATGATATTTTGAAACACATTCTAGCATACCTAATCCATTTAGGTGCGTCAGATATTAATTACTGTTTGTGGTTCTATGATTTGACTTTGGAAGCAGTGGAACTAATAAGGAACTCAAAACCTTTAGGGTCATAAATAAAGGATAACTTTCTTGCAGAGACAAGCTAATTGAGGAGAATGGAACTCCAGCTTTTTTTTTTCATTGTTTAAGTATTTTTAATTTCCGTTAGAATCGTCCGAGTTTTATTTATAATCTACCGATTTCTAACAATTAATTATAATCCAATATTTGGAAACCTATTTCGTTATGGATAACCGTTCTTTATTTAGTGAATTATATCGAGTCAGGCCTGTAAATTGGTTGCACTTTCAAACAACAAAGCAGTATACTAGAACGGGACTACATCGACGAGCATACACTTTCTGAGTGAGACGTATTGCTTTGACGAAGGGTGAGTTTCGATAATATATAATGTTTAAGAGATTTAGTCACACATCTATATCTTTTCGAAATTCTTATCATAAGACGTATTTGATAATGCAACCAGTCGAGATAGTGTGTTAGTGAACTGAAAATAAATTGAAACTCTGCGTCGAAGGCGATTTTCTAGATAATTGCTTTTGTAAGAAATGCAAGACCAGAAAATGTCAGATTGTTCGAGAATATCATTTAATCATGTATAGGATTTATGTTCGTTTAAATGACATAACTTAGTATATCCACGAATCCCTAACTAAACAAGCCTCCAGATTCGCGTGTGATACAATTTATCGCAGGTATTAGAAGAGAAACCAAATATAATAGATGTTTCACTCGTTCCTTTCGCCCGTGAGATAATAGCAGACTTCAAGAGATATACGAGGAAACATTATGTTGCAATAAAAAATAATTGGTACCAAACTAGCAACAGGAATTCCGCAGATTTCTTAGTTTTTCTTTGTCTTCTTTTTCGAGGTCAAATCAAAAATAAACATTTCCTATCCGATATATGAACAATCTTCGCAGCATTCGCAGCATTCACAGACAACGCATCACTT
>NC_043017.1:26889335-26924335 GCF_006345805.1 Octopus sinensis
TTAATTCAAGACGAGGTCAACTTTTCAATCCTATTAGTGCTGAAAAATAAATTCCACGTCATACGCTCGAGTCAGTGTACTTTATAAAATCCGTCTCCCTCATTTTCAGAAAATGTGACTGAAGCTAAAAGAATATTTATTACGTTTCGCTTTCCATGTGTTTTCCGTTTTCGTTCTTTCATTTTTTTTTTTTGCGCCAAACACATAAACATATTCATTACCAGCAGGAAAGGTGTACCATTTCATTATCTAAGAATCGCTGATCACGGTAATAAGGTAATTATTACGAAAATGATCACGTGTGCATCAGCACGTGAAAGAAATATAAACAACCACACAGGTGCGGTAATCACTAAATTTATAGCATTATGTTTTACGAGTCACTGTTGTAAATTGGCATAGAAAAAGCTTAAATACAATCTTCGGAATATAGAAATATGTGAAGTAAAATAACGACGTTTACACAAACACACTAACACACACAAACATATTAACACAAACAGGCAGACACACACAAATATATATGTGCGTATATAAATATATGTGTGTGTGTGTGTGTCTGTGTGTTTATGCGTGTGTATGATTTTTTATATATATATATATGAATATATATATATTTATATGTATGTATATATATATATATATATGTATATATACATATGCATATATATATATATATATATATATATATATATATAAGCGCATAGTTATATGCATTTACTTTGATGCATAATTTTAATATATACATTCATATACATATGTGTGTAAATACATAAATATATATATATATATGTATATATATATATATATATATATATATAGATAGATATATATACATACATACATACATACATATATATACATACATACATTCACACAAACACACGCACACACACAAACACACACGCACACATATATATATATATATATACATATGCTCGAGTCGGTGTGTGTGAATCTGTATATAAGTATAAACAGATATCACACAGCCTTTGATGATTGGTGAAAAACCATTACAAACTAACAAGTTAATTCAACAGTTATTCATAATTAAAATTGTTCGGGCTGTGTTTATCTTATTCGTGATGTTGATATTCTGGTAATGTTTATGTTTGACATTATTTTACCAATACTGATCTTACTGATCCACATCGATGGTTTTTTTCCTCAAGTCCTTTGTCAAGCTGTATTTAATACTAATAATCATGTATTTTGATTATTCGTAGTGATGTTGCCATTGTTGGTGATACAGAGTTATTGATAATCATATGATAGCCAGGTTGTTGTCTTGTTGTTAGTGTGGCTATTGCTTTTTAACCCCAAGTCCAGTTAACCTGTGGGACCTTCTTCTCAAACGTATTTCAACGATTACCTTCGAACGTCTTCTATTCGGACAAGCTTTCTCCACTTCTATATCAAATGCATACTATGTGTACAATATTGGCTGTCATTTATGATAGTGGTTTTCGATACGTTTTCGAATTGCCACTCCCTTGAAATCCAGCCCATATTCCTAGCGCCCCTCAAACTCACCAACACAAACAGAGATAATTTTCTGCAGCAAATTCAAAACTGTATTTTGCAAATAATATTTAATATAATTAAGACATTATTGTGTTTTTCTGTTTGCACTCTTCACCACCACCTTATCACCCAACTTATCCCCAAGCCTCCAACTCCTAGATCGTTCTAACGTTCCCCGCAAGGGCAGTACTGCGCTTTTGGGAACCGCTGATTTAAGTTATATATTACGATTACTTCTAGCGTGTGTTGAGTGTACAAAAATCATTATTGATTCCTATATATTAGTGTAGTTTTGATTGATCTATATGATATCGATTATATCGCCAGTTGAAACAGTTGGAACTGATTCTCAGAAAATTTATATTGTTATTAAGTATCTCGCTGTTGTCCTTAGCAATCATTTGGGATCGAATATGTATGTACGCCTGATTTTAGATGAAATAATGCTATTTAAGCCAATGCTAACACGAACTGAGTGTTCACACATTATACACTGGAAAAAGCGCTGCAATCTATGCTCAAGACTATCTTTAGAATATTATCTGGGATCTCTGTTGAAGTGGTAGGCTTCATCGAGAGAGCCTCTAATTTCTCCTTTGACAGTTATTGAATATTGTTAAAATTTGAGCGCAGACCTTTTTAAGTTTTACTTTTAAATACCCCTTAGAACCGGGCCTTGCGTCATAACTGCGAGATATTTTACCATTCTGCTAGGAAATGTATATACTTTTTTGATTGGCCCGGGATGCGCATAAATGGCTGCTTATCAAATCTGATGTGACGCGATTTATGGCTGCAATTTAACGCAATAATTTTGATATAATTATTTCGGGAGTTAGTCTACAATGAAAATTGAGAATATTGCTTTTCAACAGTTGATATGTTAGAAATATAACAACCTCCAAACTGATGATTAATTAACTATATTGTGGCATTCGTTTTAGCAGAATGCCTATTATGGAAGCTGACTGGCTGGCCATCTGGGAAGATAACTGCAGAGTGTTATTGAATGAATATAGTTGATACCTGTTGAGCAGCTGCAGTTATGCATATAGTGGAATGAAAACGAAAGCGATTAGAAATAATTAAACATTCCTTCTTATTCCCTTGATGCTGATCTCCTGTGGAAGAATACTGAGGCATTATTTCTGCCTGCATGTTGTCGTACTAATTGGCAAAATGTTGTTCTAATTGCAGTGCTTGATGGAATTCTCACAGTGCAACATATGCTTAGTAAATTATATGGAACTAAAATGTTGCATTCAATCATCGTTGTTTATATTTTCAAAAGATTCCAATGCAAAAATTTATGATCATACTCTTTTACATGTTCAGTCATTTGACTGCGGCCATGCTGGAGCATCACCTTTAGTCGAGCAAATCGACCTCGTGACTTATTCTTTGTAAGTCTTTATTCTATCGGTCTCTTTTGCCGATCCGCGAAGTGACGGGGACGTAAACACACCAGCATCGGTTGTCAAGCAATGCTAGGGGGACAAACACAGACACACAGATACACACAAACACACACACACACACACACACACACACACACACTCATACATATACATATATACGACGGGCTATATTCAGTTTCCGTCTACCAAATCCACTCACAAGGCTTTGGTCGGCCCGAGGCTATATTAGAAGACACTTGCCCAAGATGTCACGCAGTGGGACTGAACGCGGAAGCATGTGGCTGGTAAGCAAGCTACTTACCACACAGCCAATCCTGCGCCTATTTAATATTTGTTGTAAATTTTGTTACCAGGCCTGTAATATTGGGAGAGCAATTTCGTCAACACTTGGCCTCTTCTGGTATTGAAATGTGTGTGAAATGCAAAATGGACTACGGCGGACTGAACTTCGAGTTTTCTAAATATGATCTGAGACCAAAGCTGTATTAATAACGTCCTAGGTGGACGATACCGTATAAACTGTTTCTTTTTTAAATATTGATATACGATTAAGTTAGCAAGCTCGTGGAATCGTTAGCTCCTGGGTCATAATGCTTAGCGGCATTTCGTCGATGCTTACGAGCTCAGTTCAAAATCCCCCGGGGTCCACTGTTCCTTTTACACCTTTCAGGGTCGATAGAATAGGTACCCCTCCTCCCAAATTGCTAAGCAGCAATAGACGTTCTTTAACATTTATAATTCTCTTCTTGAAACATACTTCTTGCTTCTTTCTCTCTTACTCCAATTTCATAAGGGGATCGCCCGAAACATCAGTCTACTTCTATTCCTCTTCGTATATTCAACGTACAATTCACTGTTCATAATTCTCTGTCCACTAATCACTGTCCACTTTTACGAGAGCGTGTGTTCGTTTTGTCCCCTATTTATCCATCGTAATCTTTTATATTGTCCAACTATCCTTCTCTTAATTAGCCTCGTACCATTTGTGATATTTTGCCAACAAATTAAGCATCATGCTTATTAGACGATATTATATAATAAAGACTATTATATATAAAGGCTATTATTGTATAGTGTATAATGTCTAATTACGTAACAAACTCAGCGGTTCAGTTTCCACTCATTTCTTATTTATATTCGTTCTTAGTGGAAATTGAACTGTTGAGCGTATTACATATTAAGGCTTTATGGCTTTCCCCAGACACGAAAAAAATAGTTTCCACATATGAATTCACAAAAATAATCTTTCAAACCCATTGAAAAGAAAACCTGACACAATGCAATCGATGTATAACCGAAATTTGGAGTTTTTTTAAATATATTGATGCCAAAAAGTGTATTCTTCTGTAGTTTTATTCCTTTACATGTTGCAGCAATTTAGCAACAGCCATACAGGCACGCCGACTTGAAGGGGTTTTAGTCGAAGTAATCGCCCTCAGGACTTATTTCTTAAGACTAGTACCGAACCGCTAATTAATGGGGAGGTAAACACAGCAAGACCGTTTCTCAAGAGTTGATGGTGGAACAAACACAGACACACAGACACAGACACTAACACACACACATATATACACATAAGCATACACACGCACACACACACAGACACACACACACACACACACACACACACAGACATATAGACTACGATGAGCTGCTTTCAGTTTCCGTCTACCAAATCCATTCACAACGCATTGGTAGGCCAGAGGCCATAGTAGAATACTTCTGCCCGAATGTGCCACGCATGTAGTTGGGAAGCAAGGTTCTAACCACACAGCAACGCCTGTGTCTATGTATGGTAGTGGTCGGTCAAAATCTGATTTATGAACGTGAGCAAAGATACGAAACTGATTGACCTACCAGCCTGTTACTGAGAATTCCCATTTTCGGCGATCAGATTAGATTCTAAGCTTAGGTTTCCTGCCTTTTAAAAATATCTGCTTGCATATTTGCATATTTTACATTATGACACTTATTTTCAGAGCCAACGTCTTGAATATAGAAAAGAAAGAGTGAGTGAGGAAAGAAATGCATTTGACATGTTACTCATGTGAGTAAAAACAGCAGATCAATCGATGATTCGCCAGATAGAGAGGTCAGTTGATTTAGTCAGATAGATAGATAGAAAGAAAGATAGATAGGTAGATAGATAGATAGATAGACAGGTAGATAGATAGATAGATAGATAGATAGATAGATAGATAGATAGATAGATAGATAGATCGATAGATAGATAGGTAGGTAGGTAGATAGATAGATAGATAGATAGGTAGGTAGATAGATAGATAGGTAGATAGATAGATAGATAGATAGGTAGATAGATAGATAGATAGATAGATAGATAGGTAGGTATATAGATAGATAGATAGATAGGTAGATGATAGATAGATAGATAGATAGAAAGATAGATAGATAGATATATAGATAGATAGATAGATAGATAGATAGATAGATAGATAGATAGATAGATAGATAGATAGATAGATAGATTTGTGCTGCCAGATACACTGCACTTGATCAAAAGAAAGATATGTCACATAAATCATGATATCTATCTTTTTTGAAAGATCACCGTTGACCTACATCAACAGAAACAGCCTCAGATACTTGACCTACATATGAAATACATTAATATTTGCCACATACTATCATCACTACTGAAGAAATCCACTAGCGCACGCTACTTAAATATATATAAACCAAATCGGAATTTTTTCTTCCTATTTACATCTTGATTGTTTGAATATGTCATTGTAAAAGGGCCGCGTATGATAAATTGATCTGAATTTCTTTTCTATTGCTTTCTCTCAATTCCAATTTCATTCAGAGTATTGAAATATCAAAGAAGTCTAGGTTATATTCTGTTTCTTATACATTCAAAAGTTCTTTTGTTTTGCCTTTTGAATTGTTCAGATTAACGTCTGTGTTTAGCATTGAAATTGTCTTTGTTAGGACTTTCCCTCTTATTCCAATTCGGCCTGTTTTGTGTACATATAAATTTCAACAGAAAAATCGGCTTCATGTAGATTTAACGATACTATGTTGCATAGTTTCTAAAGTGGACATTTAGCTTTGAAACTGAGGGCTAAAGGATAGAGACTATGGCACTACAACCAGCCAGGAACAATCTTCGCTACATTTGCGGTACCTGTCAGAGGGAGTGTTTGTCCAGGATAGGACTACACAGCCACAGCAGGAAATGTATCAGGACATGAAATATAAAAGCCGGACTAGACTACTTCATGCGCAACTCCATTGTCTCCCGAGACAGAAAGGATGCCAAGACAATACAAAGGATAGATACATGTCCGTTAACCGAAAAAAATTATAGAAATTAGAATTAAATTATGCAGTGACTGAGGCTTAGTTAGGAATTTAATAATTTAGTGCCTGATGAATGCATGATACTCTGTAGAATTATTGCCACTGTTGTGTCATGACATTTTATGTGATTCTGTTTTGGTACCACTGTATCGACGAAACTTTCGAAGGTACCTAAACGCCACTTCCTTATATTATTGTTATTTACAAGTTAAGCAACGGCGATGGCTAGGCTGTTTGTGGAGATTTCCTTTGAAATGAATACAAAGTTCTATAGGATTAACCATTTGAAACTGAGTGAAATAAAGCAACGCAAAATGAAACGATTTGTTCTAGAAGACAATGAACATCCAGTCTCAGAATTGAAATCACGATGCCATTTCTTTCGCTATAAGAATCATTCTTATTATGTAGCTATGTCTAAAAATTGAAATTTCTATAATTATTGAAAAATTATGAAATATTTAGACATATAATATTTTGCATGACTAAGATATTTTTATGGTGAGGGAAAATAGGATAAAGAAGTTCTGCCTTGTTTGAAGTCTCATATTTTCCAGGAATATGAAAAGAAATCAGGCACCATAATAATAATAATAATAATAATAATAATAATAATAATAATAATAATAATAATAATAATAATAATAATAATATATAATAATAATAATAATAATAATGATAATAATAGGCGAAGGCATGGCTGTGTGGTAATTAGCTTGCTTACCTACCACATGGTTCCGGGTTCAGTTGCGTGGCATCTTGGGAAGCGTCTTCTATTATAGCCTGGGGTTGACCGTTAGTGGATTTGGTAGAGAGAAACTGAAAGAATCACGTCGTATATATGTATGTATGTATGTATGTATATGCGTGTGTGTGCGTATTTGTGTGTTTGTGCTTGTCTCCCCAACATCATTTGACAACCGATGTTGGCGTGTTTACCACCCAATAACTTAGCGGTTCGGCAAAGAGACAGATAATATAAGTACTGGGCTTACGAAGAATACGTTCTAGGATCGATTTGTTCGACTAAAGACGGAGCTCCTGCCTGGCCGTAGTCAAATGACTGAAACAAATAAGATAAATAAAATAAATAATAAAAATAAATATATACATACATCCATACACATACACATATATACATGGGTATAAAAACATACATTATCACAAGCGAAATGAATATTTCTTCCAAAACTATACGCTCATAAGATGGTTTTATAGATTCTGTAGTGTCTATATCTCCCCCATACGTAAAGATACGGGCCTGTTCTTAGATTACATCATTTGACCAGCTAATTGGATTGGAGCAAAGTGAGTGCTACGTGTCGCCCAGGCAAGATAACGATATTAAACTCTCTTGCTCATGAGTGCAACACACTGATCACTAAACCACGTGCAACCCTTCTTCGCACGTATATAGGCTGAGTGAAAAATAGTAAGATTTAGTGACAGAGAGAGAGAGAGGGAGAAAGAGAGAGGGAGAAAGAGAGAGGGAGAAAGAGAGAGAGAGAGTTACAGGCATGACTTTAGACAGCTGCACCGCCTCATATTTTTATCACATTCTGAAAAAAAACTATTCATTTTATGTTCCCGGTAATTTTCCAGAGACGAATTTTTATTGGAGTAAATTGCGATTGTACTGATAAAATATACAAAAATTAATAACATATATCCGTTACAAATATACAAGTGAGAAATATCATTTATATAGTTTCACTTTAAGCTTATAATATATTCTCTCTTTCGGAAATTGATGTTCATTTCAACACTTTGTATAAATACGAGGAAACTTGATAAACTTGAATTATGATGATTACACGTATTCTGTATTTCACCATATTACTTATTTTGACAAGTGTATTTTCCCAACTGATCTTTCAAGTAAGTGTTAATAGTGTAGTTTTAATCATAATGATCGTTTCTACTAAAGACAGAATTTTGGGGAAGGGGACTAGTCGATTAAATCGACCCCAGTACTCATCTGGTACTTGATCTATCGACCTCGAAAGGATGAATCTGAACTCAGAACGTCAAGATGGTGCAAATACCAGTAAGCCCTTCGTCAGGTGCGTTAATGCTTCTGCCAGCCTTGTAATAATTGGAATAATACATCTCTCAATTATTCGCACAAGACTATCACTTTTAGGGAAGCGGGCTAACCGAAAACCTCGACCTCAATATCAGGTCAGTGTTTCTGTCATATACTCCAAAAAAAAGATAAAAAGCATAGTCGACCTCAGCGGAATTTGAACTATGTAAAGCTTGAAGAAATGATGAGAATTATTGTGTCCAACGTCCTAACTAAACTGCCAGTTACCTGTCTGAAATAATAATAATAATAATAATAATAATAATAATAATAATAATAATAATAATAATAATAATAATAACAATAATAATAATAACAACAACAACAACGATAAAAATAATAATAATAATAATAATAATAAATAATAATAATAATAATAATAATAATAACAATAATAATAATAACAACAACAACAACGATAATAATAATAATATAATAATAATAATAATAATAATATAATAATAATAATAATAATATAATAATAAAATAATAATAATAATAACAATAATAATAACAACAACAACAACGATAATAATAATAATAATAATAATAATAATAATAATAATAATAATAATAATAATAATAATAATAATAATAATAATAACAATAATAATAATAATAATAATAATAATAATAATATAATAATAATAATAATAATAATAATAATAATAATAATCATCATTACTCTGGCAGAAACTTTAGCACGCAGGGCTAAATGCTTAGCGGTATTTCAAACTCCGCCGAGGTAGGTCTACTTTGCCTTTCATGTTTTCGAGGTCGATAAATGAAGTACCAATTGCGTACTGGGGTCGATCTAATCGACTGGCCCCATCTCCCAAAATTTGGAGCCTTGTGCCTAGAGTAGAAAATTATAATCGTGTCTGCTTTAAGAAACAGGGCTTTGAATTTTAGGGCGATAGGGCTTATTGATTTCATCGCGAACTCAAAACGATGAAAGGTAAAGTCAATTTCAATGAATTATAACTAGGAACATACATCTGGAAGAAATTCCGGGATACTCCTAGCACGGCTCCTTAAATTATGGTATCAAAGGTGTTTACTGATTTCAATTCATGACCAGAATCTTTGAAGGATTATCGTACTCAATAGTATTGACTACACTAGTGTTAATTTAGTCTTCACCAAAACGAATTGAAAATTGGCCTATGCGGTTTTGAGCATAGACTGCAAAGAGCCACAAGGAATAATGCAAAACACGTATTTTATGCTCTAATAGCTGGGCAATATATAATGTGTTTGAATTTGCGAATATTTCGGGCTTTACCTTTAGAAGGTTGAGACTTTTACGCACAGCACTAGGGGCGCCCAGTTTGCAGTCGCTGACTCCACACCGAATGTTTTTAGCATTAAATGCCATAAAGATTCTCGTATTTTAAATTCTATCTCATTCTCCCTTTTTCTACGTAGCTATCCATCTGTCTATGAATCTCTACATGTATGTTTGTGTGTCAGGAAATTAAGTCATTCGTGTTCAATTAACAAATTTTAAGGTCTCTCTCTCGGTGTGTCACACACACACGCGCATATACACACACACGTGCGCATACACACACACGGGCGCATACACACATATGTGGAGGTGGAGCTGTCTAAAGATATGTCTCTCTCTCCCTCACTCTGTCTCTCTCTTTCTCTCTCTAAATCTATCTATCTGTTATTCTCTATCAATTTGTGCAAACTTTATTTGAGCGTGCATGTGTACGTGTGTGTGTGTAAGAGTGTGTGTGCGTATATGTGTATGAGTGTATGTGTGTGTATCAGTTTGTGTGTGTGTGTGTGTGGTGTGTGTGTGTGTGTGTGTGTGTGTTCAGATCCATTGCGAAAACACACTGCCACCAAAACGACTCGTACTTCCACTCGGCTGTGCCAAATAACCTTCATGCAAAATGGCGCGTTACCGTCACATTTCTTTTGCAGAAATAGTGAACGAAACCTGAAGAGAGAGAAAGAGAGTGTATTAAAGTTTAGAAAAAAAGTGTCTTATAATATTGATGTCCTTTTACATATTCCTCCTACCAACTTGAAATCGTATCCTATGAAACTCTTAAATTATTTGTAGAATTTAACAGAAGCTCCCGGCAGCCGCATTATAAACATACTAATAGTAGAATATAACTTAGCGTGCTTAATACTTCTATGCGTAATAAGAACATTATTACATACATAATAAAACTAGTATGAATAAATTATTCGAGTGGCTGTGTGGTAAGTAGCTTGCTAACCAACCACATGGTTCCGGGTTCAGTCCCACTGCGTGGCACCTTGGGCAAGTGTCTTCTGCTATAGCCCCGGGCCGACCAATGCCTTGTGAGTGGATTTGGTAGACGGAAACTGAAAGAAGCCCATCGTATATATATATATATATATATATATATATATATAATATATATATATATATATATATATGTATGTGTGTATATGTTTGTGTGCTGGTGTGTTTACATCCCCCGTCACTTAGCGGTTCGGCAAAAAGAGACCGATAGAATAAGTACTGGGCTTACAAAGAAAAAGTCCCGGGGTCGATTTGCTCGACTAAAGGCGGTGTTCCAGCATGGCCCCAGTCAAATGACTGAAACAAGTAAAAGAGTAAAGAGTAAAGAGAGAGTTGTGTTTCCCTTGTACTTAAAGATAATTATTTACTTGTAAATGTCACGTTTGAGTACTTGTGTCCTTACAAATGAATATCTACAATCATCTTATACATAAAACTTTAGTTGTGAATTAAAATTGCAACGAATATCGTTCTTCTCCTTCATGTGAAGCTACACAAATAAATCGATATTCGCATTTAAATGTCTTAATTTCGATTTATGCCAACCTATAATATCTTGTGTTGTAACTTCGAAGAAACTTTTTTGAATCATATCACAAAGACTGTATGAATTTAAGAATTCTTAAACTAGATACTCATATTCCGTAAATTACTACTATCGCTTCTAAATTTAAATCCCCACCCTACGAAAACTATTAAAATTCATTTCATATTTGTTTCGTAACGACTACAACTACTTTGTATATTTGTATATATGTGGAGGCGCAATGGCCCAGTGGTTAGGGCAGCGGACTCGTGGTCATAGGATCGGGGTTTCGATTCCCAGACCGGGCGTTGTGAGTGTTTATTGAGCGAAAACACCTAAAAGCTCCACGAGGCTCCGGCAGGGGATGGTGGTGATCCCTGCTGTACTCTTTCACCACAACTTTCTCTCACTCTTACTTCCTGTTTCTGTTGTACCTGTTATTCAAGGGGCCGGCCTTGTCACCCTCTGTGTCACGCTGAATATCCCCGAGAACTACGTTAAGGGTGCACGTGCCTGTGGAGTTCTCAGCCACTTACACGTTAATTTCACGAGCAGGCTGTTCCGTTGATTCGGATCAACCGGAACCCTCATCGTCGTAACCGACGGAGTGCTTCCACATTTGTATATATTTATGCTTGAACGACGGGCTTATTTAAATTTCCGTCTGCCAAATTCTCTCACAAATCTTTAGTGGAACCGATGGCTTTTTTTTCACTGTATCCATTTTATCGCGCCCACCCCTTAGAAAAATGCAGCTCACTTCCATCCTATCAATGCACAACAATCTTGGAAAATATATTTTTGGGTTACTATACCTTCTACAAGAATTCGTTCACATTGAAATCATTTATAAAGTGATTATACTGTAACAGTCAGTGAATATAGAGGTGCTTATGAAAAGGGCGGTTATCTGCACAGTTGGCATAAAAGAGTGCGATGAGGTGAATGATGTTAGTGCCTGGTGTCACAGAGTTGGTTTTGTTTTTCATAACCAGATTTCCGTTAGCCTTCGGTCTACACAATTGTGCTGCGCAACAGTATTTTTTCAGGAAAATAATATTTATCAATGTCAAAATCGCTCCCAGGTGAATATCCACTTTGTTTCGCAAATGCCAATTGAGAAAAGTGATGCATTTAAGCCAATCACCTTTTGTTATAATGCTTCAACGTGTTTTCTAACCAAATACACTAACGGCGGAAAAAAATGTTGTAGATATTTTAAGGGTCATCAAATAACTTCATTCTAGAGGTTGTGTACAGTGATATGTACCTAAGAAGGCACATATATATATATATATATATATATATATATATATATATAAAAGAGTAAAGAGTATATATATATATAATATATATATATATAAAACAGAGTAAAGAGTATATATATATATATATTATATATATATATAATTTCACTAATATTAAAAAATCTGACCAAGAAATGGAAAAGCGCGGTGTGAGTTAAAAGTAATGTGTTGCTGAAAATTCAAATCTGTTATGAGATTTATCATAATTTTTTTTATTATCATAGGATTGATTATGTGCTAAGTAGCTTGTTTACCAACCACATGGTTGTGGGTTCAAGAACTAGGCTTACACAGAATAAGTCCTGAAGTCGATTTGCTAGACTAAATGCGGTGCTTCAGCATGGCCGCAGTCAAATGACTGAAACTAGTAGAAGATTAAAAGAATGCGTATTCCATTATTACATTAAGTTACAGTAACATCATACTTATTCTAACCATGCTCGTTATAAGAGAACTTATAGCGTAGCTCGACATACTGAACAGGAGAGGTATTAATATACTCTCTATAGATACGTATGGCTACTGGCAACACTTAATCTTTCTATTGTCGTAGCTTAACGGAATTTGCCAAGAATATATAATTACCCGCAGGATATAAGGTAACACAAGCGTATTGACATAAGCTAACGCCCGGGGTTTAGTTGGAAACCGGATCAGATCTGTAAACCTATGATCAAAGATGCTTCAGCTATGACTATCCCATCTGTAGACAATCCATAGAGAGACACACCATCCAGTGTTTCATTAAAACAGAGTTTATCTCTTGAACGAAACTTGAATAATGTCTCAAGTATGTTGAGAAATTGTCTGAAATAACTCACCTTTGTTTTCTCAGCCAATGTCTTATATTTAACGTTGGTTACTATTAATTTAGATTAAGATTTCGTATACATACGTCATACAAGATTAAGCTATGTATTATACAAGTTGTATTAGATTCCTGTTCCACAGTGTTTAAATGATATTGATTGTTAAAGAGAAGAGGATACATATAATGTCCAAACATTACTATTCAAAATATGTGCGCTATGATCCATTCGCAAAAGTATAAATTGTACGCATGACTGTTTTAGGTTTCCAAAGACGCCTTTCCTAATGTCAGTTGGCTGTCACACTGAATTGCTTTAGGTAGATAGATCCTTTTGTGTGTGGTTTTAAGAGAGTAAATGGGAAAGGAAATAAAACAACCGCAAGAGCGCAAAGGAAGAAGAGACAAATGAGAATAAGATTGATATCGAAAACAAGATTGATTGCGTAATTATTAGGTAACGGTCAGTGAGTCCATCTACGTTTAAATATCTAAGCGAATGCTAGCGGAACTTGTGTCCTGCGCATACTTATCTTTCGAGAGTTAAAATCAATTGAAGCTAGAATCCGTTTTTTTTCCGTTACTTATAAAAAGCTAGAATCCGTTTTTTATGTGTTACTTATAAAACGTTGGCAATATTTTATGCCTTATTATCGTTATAAGAGATGTTTCTTTATTAGCCACACAGGGCTGCACACAGATAGAACAAATTACAAGGTAATAAGAAGGGGGGGAGGGTTCGATTAAAAGGGATCGTAAAAGGAAAGAAAGAGGACAAAAAAGGGGGGGGGGTTAAAAAAAGAATAGATGCGAATACTTGCAACATATGTGATTTCACTTGAGCGTTAAAGTAACAACTTTCTTAGGAGCAAAATATAAAGACTATTTTTTTCACAGAGAGAGGGAGAGGCAAATCAGTCTCTACAACAAATATCAGCTGCGACCATATCTCTCTTTATTTTTGCTAGTATATCTAACGATATATTATCAAGGCAGTAGGTTATCATTTGCGAAGGAAATTTCGTTGTTATCCGAGCACGTGGATCACACTAAGGTAATTTATGATGGCGAATGACATCCGTTAGTTAGAGCAGGCTGATGTGCTTTAAGTGTGTTATTAGACAAAAATTCCCAGAGCTGATGGCGCATAAGAACCAGCATGAACTGTCAAATTGTTGACTCACAGCACATCTATAATTTCCGTAAAATATATATTGAATGAATGACATTTAGCGATATGCAGTTTGACACTGAGATTTAAAACGGATTTCAGCAGTAAATACAGCGCAACCGGTGAACATTACGAGAAAATAGATATTTAGTGATGGTAGAATTGGTTCTTTTGAGTCGAAGAAGGGTTATGTATTTGTGGTCGTAAACCTGACAACACTTATCGAATAATTACATACTTGAGCAAAGAAAATGAAAAATAGCTTCTGTGTGAATATAACATAAAACTTTTTTTTCCTTTCAGGAAACCGTAAACATATAATAATCGATAAATAATTACATAAATACGTGATCTTTTTTTTTTTACTTATTTTTCAGGTGAGTTTTTTTTTCCCATTTTTACAGCGGACAAGAAAAATATTTAAACCAATCACTCACGTCATGTTAAAGCAATAACAGATAATCGATTGTTTGGTTTGGTTAATATGTTATATATTTATTCGTGATTTCAGTCCCTTTCTCACAAGCATACACAGAAACACCCCCCACGCCCAGCCCATACACATTTGTGTACATATTTGAGCGATCAATATATTTGCTCATATATATCTGTATATTGGCTTCCCCGTTTATTTACAGAGAAAGGAGCGGCTCACACACTGGTGATATCTCTGTTGTAATAGTCTCCTTGCAAGTTGTTTGTTATCGTTTTGTAGTTCAATGCAAATATCTTTAAGACTACAGTCTTGCCGTCTGGAACTCAACTTCTTTTAAGTGTATTTCTGGCTACAGTGTGTGATGTATCCTGTAGTCTCCTGTGATTCTAAAAACGAGTTGGCTACAAGTTCTCTCAAATATATGGAGTAATGTTACTCCCTCTACGAACTAATACGCTTTAGAATAAAATAATGGCAGTGCGAATGAAAATCTACTAAAGGCAAAAATAGGTTCCAATAAAAAAAACAGGAGTTACTGTTTTTGGGTATTGTACTACAGTTGGTATAACACTGTTTCTGTTTGCCACAAGGGACCAAAATAGAGGGGGAAAAACAAGGACAGACAGGACACCGAGGGGTTCTTGTTTCTACTGTTCCTTACTCTGTATTTTTGTTGTGTGGACGCTCCCAGAGGATGAAGTAGACTAGCCCAATACGTAGATATAGAGGGTGAAGTCTAGACGTGAAGGGTAGCAATCGGAGAGTAGCAGAGTAGCGGTGAGAGTTGAGTAGAATTGAATCCGAACGTGCGACATAACTGTATCCTTTAGTTTTGTTAACACATGTATGAGCAATACAAGGTTAAAGAATGTTCAGACCTGCCCACCCCGACATTTATTACGCGTTTGCTATATGATTATATCATCAACTTCGTCTCATTTTAAGGAGAAAAGTGTGTGATATCGGGATGTTTTAGGTGCTAGATTCCGCATGCGGTTAAATAACAAAGTGACCATAATTTTGCATCGTAAGCCAATGGCAAAACTGCGCAGAGATTGCTTCGGCAAAACACAGCAATATTCAGAGAACAAAACGGTGTAGTAAACCCTGCAGTGTTTGGAAGTCAATGTGACATTGCATTAAAGGGTGCCATTTATGGGTGATTGCATATTCCAGGAATCAGTAAGGTATTAAAATCACATACGGTTTTATGACCCCCGATGATATATAATAGCTTAGTCGTAGACTGGATGCATTGGCAAAAACAAAACGGTAGAAAATGCATCAATTATACGTCAATAAATTGGCGATGTGCACAATTTGATATATGCGTTTATTCGCATGCATAAACAAGTGATATATTCATGTTTCCTCTATTATATGTGCAAAGCGTTGAAAGGGAGGAACTTCATATTGGTTTAGCGTTATAGTAAAACGGGATATTTTTCAATAAATGACAATGTTTATGTAAGTTGGGTACTTATAAAAATTCTAAATAAATATGTATGACTGTGTCTACTTGAATGCGCTGAATTCCCATCGTTTGTAAAATGCGCAAAACGTAATCGATTTTATAATATTTTTTTTTAATATATATTATGCTTTAAATTTACGATATAACTACAGAGAAAATTGTTGAGGCCGTTTAAGAGGATCTTCACTAAAGCATATATAGCTCTGTCTTCCCTTCAATGCAAATAGAGATCATATCTAAAATACACTACTGATACAGTAATACACACACCTCTAAATAATAAGCGAGTTCCTTTCTGCATAGCATCGTTGCACATTAATGTTTATACTGAAGTCTCTTCAGTTTTTACTGGCTAAAGAAGCTAAGTTTTTATTGTAGCTTCTACTGTGATTTCACGCGTTTCATTGAAGTTCTTTCATTAGCAGTTCCTTCATCAACGGAGAAATATATCTCAAATAACGTTTGTATTCTATAGAGTTTTCTACCATGTATTAATTACCTTTCAACGGTAAAAGGCGGTGAGCTGGCAAAACCGTTAGCACGCCGGGCGAAATGCGTAGCCGTATTCCGTCTGCCGTTACGTTCTGAGTTCAAATTCCGTCGACTTTGCCTTTCATCCTTTCGGGGTCGATAAATTAAGTACCAGTTACGCACTGGGGTCGATATCTGTCCTTGTTTGTCCCCTCTGTGTTTAGCCCCTTGTGGGTAGTAAAGAAATAATTAATTACCTTTCAACTGTTAATAACATTTGAATAAATGAGTGAATCACGTATATTCTGACGCTCTTTTTTTTTTTTTTTTTTCAAAATATCATCTGAATTTCTAACAACTTACGTTAACACTACAAATGATTATGCTTTTAAATTTTTAACCTACTCGTGTTCGTTCCCTTTACATATATTTGAAGTCTGATACATATTTATCGGAGTTATCTGTTCTTTTGTCCACACTGCTAGGTTACAGGGATGAGTACAAAATCCATTTCTTATAAAGCAATGAAGGAAAGAGAGAAACGAACACAAAGACGCACAAAATTAGATACACCCACAAGCACACACACACAACGCCGCACAAACACATTCACATATGCATGCATCCGCTCTCTCTATCCCCCTCTCTCTCTCTCTCTCACACACATACAAATACACACATAAAAATGCGACCGCCTACTTTCTGTTCCACACAAATAAATTTACCCACATGACCCCATATATATATATATATATATATATATATATATATATATATATATATACAAATTGAGATGGGGTTGTAAATGCAACCCTCCATGGGATAACATATATCCAATATACTGCTAGTGAAATACCCAACAAAATTAATATATATATATATACAAATTGAGATGGGGTTGTAAATGCAACCCTCCATGGGATAACATATATCCAATATACTGCTAGTGAAATACCCAACAAAATTAATATATATATATATATATATATATATATATATATATATATATATATATAAATTTGTGTGTACGTATACGTGTGGGTATCTATAGCTATATACATATATATATATATATATATATAATATATATATATATAGTAATATGTAAAGATAAGATCCAAGGATCAAGGTGTAGAAAGTTAGCAAATGATGGATTGTTACCAACTTAATGTAGATCGGTGAAGTTATTTCACTTGAAATTCTGTTAGTATTCAACTGCGATTCAGCACCAACAACTAGCAAAGCCAAGCTACTACAGACTGATGAAGAACATCTACCCTGAAACTAGGCTTTGTTGGGTGGAGGTTCTCATCTCCCTTGTTTGAAAGTTAAGGATACTGAACGTTTGTGTCACGTAGCCATCTTGAAACGAAGTCTCCTCGGGGATAAATAACCGTAGCACTCCTGCCTTTCCTGGGACTGTCACATTAAGTTAGCAACAAACCATCACTTTATATATATATATATATATATATATATATATATATATATATATATATATATATATATATATATATTATATATATACATATGTATATATGTTTGTAAGTATATATATATATATATATATATATATATATATATATATATACATATGTATATATGTTTGTAAGTATATATATATATATATATATATATATATAAACATATACATATATATACATACATGCATACATACTTATGTATATGTATATTTATACACGCATGCATATTAACATTAGAATATCTTGTTTCACTTATGCTTTCTCTGTTTATTTTCTGTCTATATTTTATTCCCTACTTTAAATATTCTGTCAATACTCATGTTTACTCTTCTAATATTTTAAAAGTCTCCTTCCCTTTCACTATAACATATTTTACTGGCTTCTCTTCTCACATTCAGCTCTCCTAACTATATATGTTCATTCTTAGCGCTTATTCTCTGATCTACCTCGACTTTATCGCGTCTATACATTACACTTACGTCGTAACACAAACCGAAAGTAAAAGTAACCAGCTCCACGTGACGATTTGTTATTT
Source organism: Octopus sinensis (assembly GCF_006345805.1). Classification (NCBI taxonomy): domain Eukaryota; kingdom Metazoa; phylum Mollusca; class Cephalopoda; order Octopoda; family Octopodidae; genus Octopus; species Octopus sinensis. The sequence goes on from NC_043017.1 coordinate 26,908,190, forward strand.
CACGCAAGAAGGTCAAGACGATACGTCGTATTGTGAAAGTGCAGTCAACGCTACATACCGCGTAGTTCTTTTCACAGACAAAGAATGGCGGTCAGAAGGTACAGATTCTGCGCAGACGTAAATAGAGATGAGTTGATGAAAGAGTAGAGTATTAGCATACCGTGCTTGCTTGACTGTATCAACCCAATCGTCAGTGCTGTCTTTATTCTTGATATATTGGCGTCGTTGTTATTCTGTCTGTAGTGAGTATGTATCCTTTGTCTGTATGAGCGTGAGAATGACAACGGGAATAATATTATGCTACGAAAAGGCGGCGAGCTGGCAGAAACGGTAGCACACAAAACGCGTAATTTGAAAAAAATATATATATTTCTCTTTCCAATATTGCAGATGTTTTCCGCGTCATATTTATAGAAGAGAACATTATCGATACGTGGTTACGTGAGTTCAAATTCCGCCGAGGTCCACTTAGTCTTTCATCTTTCGGGGTCGATAATTTAAGAAGCAGTGGCGTACTGGATTCGATCTAATTGACTGACACCTCCCATAACATAACATAAGTACCAGCTGTGTACTGGCGTCGATGTAATCGAATTCCCCACCGGCAAAGAAACAAAAACAAAAACAAAAACACATGCTGGCCGTGTACCAAAATTGGAAACCACTTTTAAGGCAGCGATCTGACAGGATCGTTCGCACGCCAGTCGAAAATTCTTAGTACTATTCCGCTCGCTTTTACGTCCCGGGTTCAAACTCCGCCGAAATAGACATTAATTTGAAGCTTCTCGGGTTTCATACAAAAAGTACAAATTGAGCATTGCGTTCCATGCAATTGACACATCGTCCCCTCAAAATTGAGGGCATCGTGCCCAAATTAGAATACGCTATTAAGTGTAAGCACGGAATAAGGTTGACATAATTTATTCTGTTCAAGGAGCTCTGAACTTATGAATAAAATGTTTGCACATATCTTTTTACAGCAAGATTTGGTTTCGGTATTCATCAAAGGTGTCTGAGATGCGGAAGAAATTTAACTTTATAATCATTTCGTGTGACATTATAAAGGTTCTTCGCATGATTTAAATTCAATATATTTCCCTTCACATTCAAATTATATTCAGAAACCATCTGCTTCGGATTTCCTTCATAATTTCCTAAGGATGATAATAGACGTATGAGTAACGTTATGATTTCCAATTATTATTGAACATGAGAGCAATTTATGTTGCATCACTCACAAGTCCATAAAATTAGATTTCCGTATTATTTGTCTTTCATTCCATCAAATATATCAGAAGCTTCCTAACATAAGGATACAGTTTTATTAGAGAATAATGATATCACACAAAATTTAACGAGAAAGATCCTTTGTATTAAATTTCGTTCTATACCTACCCCACTCTACATCCTTCTCCCTGCGTTTCGACATTGCAATGGACATTTCAAGGGTATATTCATTTGAGCGGGATCATTTATGTGTGATTTAGATTATTATACAGAAGTATCTCGAATTTGATGCCCTGGGTGGATGGTCTTCAAACCAATTAAACGCACGTATTCATATCGTGAGAAGTCTGCATGATTCTCAGATGTCGATGCGGGAAAATACGTCGCACTTTTCCATAAATGCAACATACATACATACGCGCGCACACACACACACACACAGGACATATATGTGTATATATATAGTATATATATATATATGTATATGATTGTTGGTGTGTGTGAGTGTGTGAATATATTTAAATATGTCTCTCCGTCTCAATTTATATATATATATATATATATAAGTATATATATATATATTGCATATATATATATATATATATATATATATATATATACATACATATATATATTATATATATATATATATATATATATGTATGTATGTATGTATGTATGTATGTATGTATTCATTTATTATTTTTAGTTGTTTCAGTCATTTGACTTCGCTGCATTTAGCCGAACAAATCGGCCCTAGGGGTTCTATTTGGGAAACCAAATACTTATGCTATCGATGTATTTTGTCGAACCACTACACCACTAAATTACGGCAGACATAAACAGACAAACATCGGTTGTCAAGCAATGGGGGAGGGGAAAATAAAGACACAGAAATGCATACATACATACATACACACACACACACATACATATATGTATACATATGTATATATATATATATATATATATATATTATATATATATGTGTGTGTATCTCTGTGTGTATGTGTATGTATGTATGTATGCATTTGTGTGTCTTTATTTTCCCCTCCACCATTGCTTGACAACCGATGATTGTCTGTTTATGTCCGCCGTATATATTTATACAAACGACAGGCTTTCCCCTACCAAATCTACAAATCAAACCTACGAGGCTTTGGTCCGCCCGAGGGTATTAACCAAGACATTATTTGTGCAAAGTGACACGCAGTGGGACTGAACACGGAACCATATGATTGAGAAACAAACTTCTTACTACACAGCCACTCATACGCCTGTATAACCACTCCTATATATATATATATATATATATATATTATATATATATATATATATATATATATATATATATATATATATATATATATATATAATGTGAACAAAAATATATATACGAAATCACAAATAAATAGAAAACAGACGCAAAATGTCGCCGAATCCTTGCCAGTTATCTTCCATAAAATCTCAGCAATTTTGCGTCTTTAAACTTATGAAGATTTGGCAACCTTCTGTGTTTGTTTTTCGTTTGTTTGTGCTTTGACGCATATTATGGTTCTTAACTTATTCTTTAACAGAACGCTACTGATTGCGTCCTCTTTTCTTCCTACTAAATGATTATATATATATACATATATACAGAGGGGATATATATATATATATATATATATATATATATATATATATAGATATATATAGATATTATATAGATATAGATAGATAGATAGATAGATAGGTAGATAGATAGATAGATAGATAGATAGATAGATAGATAGATAGATAGATACACGTCAGGGTGTAAACCTCCGTGAAGCAGAATTGAACAGTTTATTCCAGCAGATAAATATTCTTACTATCAGTAACTTCTGTTATGAGAGCTGCTATCCTTACCAGTTAGCCACTTTAAATTCCCATAATATCATACATGTAGAGGAATCGCGTTCATTTGTAAGCCTTACGTTATAGAATACTGTGGTTCATTTCGATGTATCTTCTACATAAACCCAGAGACTTCTTTTAATCATGCCGTCTAAAATTCCATTTTGTTTTCATTCTATTTTATCAAATTTAATACTAAACAAATTCCCATCGTCATATCTATGTCATAGAGGTTTCGTTTGCAATTGTAACACCAGCATGGCTTACTTCGGCCAGTGATCAGAAGAACCTGGGGATTCTCACCTGCAAATAGTTAGAATGAATTAAAATTCTAGATATTCTTCGTTCGTATTCTTGACAATAATTTTCTTTGTGGATAATAGTTTTCACCTCAAAACGAGTAAGTTGAAAAAAATATATATTTCTCTTTCCAATATTGCAATTTTTTTCCGTGTCATGTTTATACAAGAGACCATTATTGATACATGGTTAATGTTACACTTATTTTAATATTCTTTGGTTTCCTTCATCATATGTATTTTATTCAGATTTCATTCCACCTTCTCTTTGTACATACATCTTCAAAAAAATTTGTCGCTTAAACAAACGAACAATCGTATAATTTTCTTTCGTGTTCTTTATGATCTCTTTCTAAGGAGTGATATTTCTTTCCGCACACTTACACATATGCCATGTTTTCCACAAAAAAAAACAAATAACTTTTATCATATATACAAATATGTGTAGGTGAGCTTATATATTTATATGTGTGTGTATATGAATGTGGGTGAAAAAATTTGGGTGATGTATATTTATTAAATATAATATATAAATATTACGGGGAATGCTGTAATCTTGGTGGAATATTTTCTTCTTATTAGATACGATTTTCCCTTTCAAATGTAGGATTCGTGAAAAAAATTGCTCTTTATCTTATATGAATATATTCATATATATTTCTGGATCAATCTATCTATGCCTTATCAATCTCTCTGTCCACATATCTATCTATCTATCTATCTATCTATCTATCTATCTATCTATCTATCTATCTATCTATCTATCTATCTATCTATCTATCTATCTATCTATATATCTATCAATATATCAATCTATCTATCTATCTGTTTATCTATCTCTCTCTATATATAACTCTCTATCTATCTATGTATGTATCTATCTATCAATTTATCTATCTATCTATATATCTATCTATCAATCTATCAATCTATCTATCAATCTGTTTATCTATCTCTCTATCTATCTATGTATCTATCTATCTATCAATTTATATATCTATCTATCTATCTATCTATCTATTTATATATCTATGAATATATATATATAAATATATATATGAATATATATATATATATACATATATACATATATATATATATATATCCATAAACACACATGCTCGTACATATGCACGCACGTTCACACAGAGACGCAAACACAGACACACACTCAAACACTCACACACACCAATGCATACGCACACAGGCGTGCATACGCGTATGTTCTGTCGTTTGTTGCTAATGCCCAAAAAATCTTTGTATCTCTAGAAGCAAGCTATGATACATACAAGAGTTTATTTTCACAACATAAGAAAAAAGTATTAGCTAGTACTTCAAAATGAAATATTCCAAATGTTAATATGAGTTTCGAGATGTAGAAAGCAAAAATTAATGAATTTTACAATTTTTTTTTCAGCAGTTTTCATTTTTTTCATTTTTTTTTTTGAAAAGTGTATAAGCAGAAATAGATATTTACTTCAAGTCTATAATATTATAATATCTATAAAGAAATAGATAGGCATGTAAAATATGATTTGCTTTATTTTTTTAATATTTTCTCTCCGACTTTTTCTGCTCCATTCTTATTTCCTCATCCTATATGCAAGAGTGTTTTTGAGAGTATACAATTACATATGTTGACACACGAGCGGCTGCCTGCATACACATACGCGCATATATGCCTGTATATGTGTGTATATACACATGTATATATATATGCATCTATATATATATAATAACAAGTTTACGTATACACATTTATATTGGTATGTGGACGTTTTATAATCCATACACATACGTGTATAAATATTGAAAAACTTTTCTTTTAAACATATTATATTAAAACCACGTTTTTGTTCCATTCCATTTATTTTATTCAGGATCTTTTTACATTTCCATATTAGACCTTTACGTTTTCCGTTCGATAAAAATGCTCCCTAATCGGAGACCTTCCCAGTTTTATGTTCAAATTAAGGTGTTGTAAACCTGGTATTACACGCATTCTCTGTTAAGTTATCATTAGAATAATAAGATATTTTTATGAAATTCTGTCCGTCTTCAAACGCCAGTGAAATGGATTTTTGAATATTCTTTCTCAAGATGAACATGCCGGACAAATGAGAAAAAATAAAAGTGATCACTATATTATCATACTTGAAACTAACATATATTTATATATGATCGTGGGTGTATATATACGTGGGTGTATATAGTTAAACATGAGTGTGGTTTTATATTCAAACTTCGTTCCTACGTAAAGATTTTTATTTCCTAATGAAACCTGGGCCCAGTTAATTATGCTCACTGGTCAGTGAGCAGAGGTGTTTGTCAATGTCATAGAAGGAAATGAATGTGTAATGAAAAAGCAGGGTCTCATAATCTCCCCCTGATTTCCGAAAGAACTGTAAAATGTTAGGGGGCAACTTGACTGTCAGAATGTCGTTAGCCCGAAATAACATCTATAAGATTATTACGATACATTTACTATTTCTATTTTTTTACTAACCACAAGGGACTAAACACAGAAGGACAGACAGACGGATTAAATCGATTATATCGACCCCAGTGCGTAACTGGTACTTAATCTATCGACCCCGAAAGGATGAAAGGCAAAGTCAACCTCGGCGGAATTTGAACTCAGAACGTAGCGGCAGATGAAATACCGCTAAGCATTTCGCCCGGCGTGCTAACGTTTCTGCCAGCTCATCGCCTTCATTAACACCATATCAAAATTAGTTGCAGGGCACATCGTTTGTTGAGCCATACAGCATCACCAGGCATTGGGAAATGTAACTTAACTCGAATCTTCCTTCTGTAAACGATAAAGCAACTGTAAAATTATTACATTTCTAGTGGTCAGCTACTCGCTCATGCGAACGTTGCGAGAAAATATCATAAAAACACGAGGCGTGTTCTGCTATAAATATCATTTCTTTCTGATAACAACAATAAAATTATGCGATAATATTGTTAAATTGAATATTTCCTAGTTTCCAAAAATCTATAAGAATTGCGCAAGTGTATGAATGAGAGTGGGGAATGGCCTTGAGAGGAGTAAATACATACGTGCATTAGAGAATAGTTTATCTCTGGTAATATCTTTCTTTATTTCTGTTCAATATTTCTTAGAATATATTCGATGCAACAGATAACAGGATAAACAATTGATGAAAGGTGAGATCATAACATTAGATGTAACTTTCAGTCTCATAAAATAACACTTCGTTGATGTATTATCGGCTGAATGTGTCATGTACAAGGAAACGAAGAAAGAAGATTGGACATGGCATTACGTCAAGTGTTAATCAATGAACGTTTAGATGTTGAGAAAGATATTCTCAATGACTATTCGCTTGATTTATAGACGGTAAACAATACAAAGTTGTTGACACAACGCGCGCGAACAGACAGGCACACACAGGCACATAGACAGGCACACACATATGAACGAGTATATATTAATGTTATATGTATGTAGCTATGTATGCATGTATGTATGCATTGATGTTTGCTGTGTGTCATATATGAAAACAATTTCACACGACACTGGAGACTTATTCAATATATTTACCAGTGTACATGTTTATTAAACATTTATAGCAGATGTGTGACAGAGATTTCAATAGTACACGTTCATACACACACACACACACACACACATATATATATATATATATACATATTTATAGATTTGTAAACACACCCAAAGAGTGTAAATTACAGATAAGTGCATAAGTCCTTTCCTATAATAATACTTATATATGATTTACAATAATATATGCTCCATTCGAAGCAATAAAACTTAAACCTAAACTGAAACAATGATCCGAACAAATGGGAATTGAATACGACATCAATGCTTACACAGATCCATACAAAACCATTTTACCCCCATCAATATCAGCCAAATTTAAGGTACAGATTTTAATATGTAGATGTTAATGTATAGAATTTTTACGTAGAGATTGTAGACAAGAATATATATCTATACGTTTGTAAACAAACTCGAAGACAGTAAATTACGGAGAAATTACGGCGACACACATAGTTCCTTTTTTAATATTAACTATTATTATATATTAATTACAATAATATTTGCTACATTTAAAGCGACCAAACCTAAACGATCGATTGAAAAACACAATTGTATGGATTTAGTCGTTTTAAATGGAGTATATATTATTGCAAATTATTCATAACCATAGTTCCTACACACAATCAAAGATACACAAGACGTGGCCAGAAATATAGAGAATTGTTTAAAAATTAAAACTAAATTTTTTCTAACTACAATTCGAATCAAATTAATACAATTTATATATATATATATATTTATATATATATATATATTTCTATCGGTTTGTTTCGAGACGCATAATTTATAATGGTTAATTGACATTTTTTGTCTTTTTTCTCGGCATATTTGGCATTAGAATTTTTTTTTGCCCTTATATTGTTAATTATTTATAAATTTAACATTTAAAGGTATTTTTTGATATGCTGGCCATTGATGAATTTTTTTTCCCGAAAGAAATTTTATCCTACATTAGTTATATATATATATATATGAATTGGGCGTCCCGAACCCCTATAGTAGAAGACACTTGACCAAGGTGCAAAGCAGTTATTATTATTATTTAATAATAATAAAAATAATAACATCGAAAAATACCTTAGGAATGAGAACCCAGGTTCGAAATTTCCCCAACACACCTGATGAAAGCTGGATGGCATATCAGCCGAAACCTTTTGCTAACAACAAACAAGATGAGGACAAATATCCGTTCAATATAAATCAGGTAAATTATGTATACACATCTTTATGTTCACAATTTATGTCGCAATTTCCACTCTTGTCTGTGGTAGTATTCTTTCTCACTTAAGAACAAGCAGCGAATTCTTCTCTGCGGATTTCTCATTCACCCACTTCTTCTTTCAATGTACTGTGTTTAGTTATTGTATGCTGTTTCATTCATTATAAGACTTTTATGAATTTCTTTGGATGGTTTCATCCTGTAATACAACGAAAAGTATCTAAAACTCATTTTTGCGAATAAACTTCCAAAGCATTGTTGCAATTTTCCACAAATATTCCATCATTTACATGCTTCACAGGTGTTGGTCATGTAGCGAATAAACTTTCCAACCATTGGCTGCAATTTTCCACAAATATTCCATCCTTTACATGCTTCACAGGTGTTGGTCATGTAGCTCCGTTTACTTTCCCTTGCTTTATAATGTTCCTCTGCATGTCCTATGATAGCTAGATTTTAAACTCAACACAAATCGACTTCCAGTTTTCAGTTGATTTCACACGTTTCTCTTAATAACTATCGGCTATTTTAAGCGTTATTTTGCAATACTTTATTTCCCCGACATTAAAAAAAAATTCTTTTCTGTCATAGTTTCGTAGCTGCTTGCATTAAGTCTCCATTATTCAACTCTAAATTGTTTTCTAATCCCACAGTAGGTATTTCGGAATTTTCATCTCGTTGTATAAGGCCTTAGAACACTTTCACTGCTAGAATGTATTAAATTTCTTTGTCAGATGCCGTGCAGTGTATTTTAAATATAGCCAATATATACTGTTCTTCATATCTAGTTATTTCTGCTATAATAAACAACACAACCATCATCATCATCGTCGTCGTCGTCGTCATCATCATCATCATCATCATCATCATCATCATCATCATCATCTTCATCATCATCACCACCATCCTCATCATCATGATCATCATCATGATCATCATCATGATCGTCAACATTATCATCATCATCATGATCATCATCATCCTCAATATCATCATCGTCATCGTCATCGTTATAATCGTCATCATCATGATCATCAGGATAATCATCGTCAGCATCATCGCCAACATGTATATATGCGTGCACACATACATACACGAATGCACGCACGTGTCTGTATCCACACTGTCTCTTAATATATATATATATATACATATATATAATGTATATATATAATATATATATAATATATATATATATATGTATATATATATATATATGTACATATATATATATATATATATAATATATATATATGTATATATATAATATATATATTATATATATATATATATATATATTATATATATATATATAATATATATATATATATATATATATATATGGGTAGAATGTGTGAGCAGGGGAAGCGATACAGACATAGACACGGATAGAAACATTCAGACAAAAAAGAAAAGAGACCGAGCGTGGTGGGTGAGGGAGAGATGGGAGAGAAAGCAGAACGGCTGTGTGCATCTCTATATGACTTTCTTTGCAATCAGCTATTTCTCTGTATATGTATGATTCTTTAAATATTACTTCACACCTTTCTCCGTTGCACCATTGCTACAAAACTCCGGAGTAAAATAATACATAACTTGAAGGCAAATTATTGATTTTTCTTCTCTCTTTCTTTACTGTGAACGAACTATGTTAATAGAATCGCTTCAAGCAATTTTATTGCCGTTTTGTTTCAATTTAAATGAAACCAGAAAATATACAAGAAACGTTCAATTTCGCTTGATATTTTCAATTAAATATTCAGATAAAAGCTGACATTTCAAGTATGCTAAAATCTTAGGTCTGCATCGAAATTGCATAGTTTCGAGTGATCGCGGTTTGATTATTGCAGAAAATACGTGACATGTGTGCATATGTAAGTACATACATGCATATATATGTGGATTTGTGTCTATGTATCTGTTGATATTTATGCATATATATGTTCTGTATGCTTATATATATATATATTCTGTATGCATATATATATATATATATATATACATATATATATATATGAAAATAAGCAAGAAGGTTATCCAGAGGTAATACAGTACGATCGTTTCATGCAATTCCATTTAAATGAACAATGCAATCATTAAATCAGTTTAAAATGCAGAGCAATACTCAGCTGCACAAAGACATATAATTTAATTAAATTAGAACACATTAGTATAATTAAACTTAAAATCTGCCACCTCTCCAGCATAGAAGTTACTCAGTTATCAAGAAGATATACGTTGTTACAGATTCTGCCTCTCACTGATTTTTTTGTTTTTCTGGGGTCAGTTTTAATTTATAGACTAGTTTATCAAATCCTTATATATCTAAGGCTGAGAGGACAGAGGGCAGTATCTATTAGGGTTATGGCTGAGGGAGCAAACAGAAATCGTAGTTGGTATAGCCATAAAAATCAAGAAATTTCAGAAGCAATATCATGAGATTTGGTAAAGGAAGTCATAAAAGAAGTGGTTAGCGTAAAATTAAGGGGGTCGCCCACTAGCAGATCATTGATAATTAAACAGGGTAAGTCTTATCATGTACTAATATAGTTAAATATTGTAAACAATGTTATATATTTTATACAGTTAAAGTTTAGGGTTATTGAGAGAATTATTAAGAATAATATTATAACAAAAAGATAGAGATTTATGAATACGTTTGAGTATATACCAAATTTTTGCCACAATACATGGAGGAAAAGAAATTATCCAGATATAGTTTAATATTTATACATAATGTACACTTAAATACTAACTCATCAGATGGTATCTGTAAACATTGATTAATTGATATATACTGGTTGGTATTAATAAAGGATCATCGAGGTAAAAGAACAAGCTAGTTATATATTAATAAAATTATAATCTAGGCGATTTTTAATAAGTTGCGAATATGCCAGTATAGTTTTGTGTAAACTAAGTATGAATTTATAGTGATATAAAAATTAGAATAATTTTATAAATAAGTAAAGTCTAATGACAAAATTAGAAATAAATAAAGTAAAATAAACAAGTAGAGCAGAACACCATAGAAAAGGGATAAAATAGCTTAATTACTAATACTATGTTAAAGTATACACAGCTAATTAACACCAATAGAGTAGATTTATAGAAGAAGCATAATTCAAAATATATTAGACTAAAAATTATATATTTACTTATTTAGCTAATATCAATAAAAGTCTCATGTCTGGTACCAGCTAATATGTGAGAGTGCGTGCGTATTAGCGTGTATGTATATGTGTGTGTGCTTCTGTGTTTGTGCTTGTGTTTGTGTGTGTGTGTGTGTGTGTGTATGTGTGTGTATGTGTGTGGTGTGTGTGTGTGTGTGTGTACCTGTCTAGTTGTCAGTTTTCAAGAGTATTTTAAAAAGATTCGCTAAGACGATAGATTTTATATAGTACGTGGTGTCCTGCTCGTATAGAAAACGTTTATGTAAATTTGGAATATCTAAATATTTTGGAATCTAGTGCACGCGTACACACACACATGCATACATGATACATACATACGTACAGAAGCATGCGCAGGCAAACACACACACAGAAGTGCTTAAATACACGCTTACATGCCCGCATATTATTTTGCGCTGACACAACGATCATAAAAAACAAACGCATAGAGAATAAATCTGATGTGGAGAGATATGTCTCCACCGAATAACAGTCATTCGTTTTAACAAATAATACACGTATCCTCTTACGATCACAAAAAATAAATCTCCCAGCTGAATTTCGTTATAACTCTTACATTGTGTGAAATATAAAATTCTGTTCCACAAAGAGTGATGAATAAGAAGATTTGATTTTATAAAAATTTATAGAAAACGACTTTTGTCTATTAGAAAATGAAAATTTACAAGAGATAAGTAACACTAAGCCAAATGTACAATACTGTATTGTATAGTGAAAGAGACATTTTAACGGAAGGGACTGTAACGTATATTTTTATTGACAATAGTATGCTACGATTATTTGTTTCTGATTGAACGTATAGAAGCCAGAACCACATAAATAGCAATCATTTAGAGAGTTGCACACGAGACATTCGTGGAGGCACATGACCTAGTGGTTAGAGCAATTATTATTATTAATAGTGCATTACCATGTGTCATGTGACTGTGGCCATGCTGGAGCACCGCCATTAGTCGAACAAATCGACCTCAAGACTTATTCTTTGTAAGCCTAGTACTTATTCTATCGGTGTCTTTTGCCGAATCGCTAAGTTACGGGGACGTAAACACATCAGCATCGGTTGTCTATCGATCTTGGGGGACAAACATTGACACACAAACATATACACACATACTTATACATATACCTATATATATATATATATATACGACAGGGTTCTGTCAGTGTCCGTCTATCAATCCACTCACAAGGCTTTGGTTTGCCCGAGGCTATAGTAGAAGACAATTGCGCAAGGTGCCACGCAGTGGGACTGATCGCGGAACGATGTAGTTCTTAAGCAAGCTTCTTACCACACAGCCACTCTTGCGCCTGCTTCTCTTCTGTTAGGCACAAGGCAGGGCATGTGCCGTTCACATAAGTTATTTCCTGCTCACGTAGACTAAGTTGCGTCTTGTTTGCCTTTTGCCTTCGCAGTTAAAAATTCGCGGTATTTTTCTATGGGAAACTACGTGAAACTCATTCTAGCAAAGTTGAAAGAGCGAGTATGTTAATTTAGATATTTCGTTTTATTTGCCTTTTGCTTTCGCAATTAAAATTTGCGGTATTTTTCTATGGGAAGCTACGTGAAACTCATCGTAGCAAAGTTGAAAGAGCGAGTGTGTTAATTTAGATATTTCGTTTTATTTTTCTTTTGCTTTCGCAGTTAAAATTCGCGGTATTTTTCTATGGGAAACTACGTGAGGCTCATCCTAGCAAAGTTGAAAGAGCGAGTATGTTAATTTAGATATATGCACGTAACCATGTCACAAAAACGACAAAGTTGACCACGAGTAGCATAGTGTTATCTAAAAAGAGTGAAGAAAAAAACAGGTATGAAGAAAGCAAAGATAGGAAACATCCAGGATAAGAGACAATAGCAATATCAGCTGCAACATTTCGATCACAAGAGTCAGCAGGAGTAGCAAATAGAACAAAATCGAGCGTACAAATGACAATTATGAAAACAGCACCTAGAGCAATGATATTATATAACTACAACAACGCAAATGAAAATAATATCCCCATCACCGAAACAAAAACGTCAATAATGTTATCTAGAAACTCATTATGGTAACTGCGAGAGCAATAATAAAAACAATAGAATAATGATAGGAAAATAGTAGGAACAGCTATAATAGCAACAACAACGAGGACGACCACGGCGGTGGCGACGATGATTGCTGTCTCAATGACAACAATGCCAAATGACTATCAGGAACAGAAATATTACACAAATGAAAAACAACGGAAAAATGACTGACATTAAACGAAAACTAGCAAATTACATAACAACGCAAAGTAATAATAGAAACAAAAGGGGGAACAAAACGATACAAACACAAAGATAATAACAAAAGCATCGTGATCAGCTGTTAACAGCAGCAATGGCAGCAGTAAGACCTATCCTGTAGGAGCGAAAGTATAATAGAATATATCATAGAGAATGATGTAAAAAGATAGAAAAGAAAGAACAAATATGGACGACTGGCAATATTTCTAAAGGCGTTCATGTAATACCGGTCTGTAATTAGTTACGGGAAGAACCGGAGTTATCGATAGCTCAATCATTTTACAAGTCCTACTCTTTGGCATTCTATCTCCTTCTCTTTCTCATGCCCTCTCTCGTCCACTCTCTCGTTCTCTCTTTCGCTCTCTCTCGCACTCTCTTGCAATATACATGCATGCACACAGGCACACAGGTATATTATACATACAATATAAATATTATATATATATATATATATATATATATATATATATATATATATATATATATATATTTATATATATAACATATATATTTATATATATATATTTATATATAATAAAATATTAGGGAATAAATCCAAACTTACAGCAAATTATATATATATATATACATATATATATATATATATATATATATATATATATATATATATATATATATATATATATATATATATATATATATATATATATATATATGTAACCCTACATCCATGCATAAAATGCTCGAACATAGGTGCAGGAGTATATATTTTACATATACGGAAATATATACGCATGTAAATACACACTCATACTCACACACACACTACACACACATACATATATGTACATATATATATCCACGCTCAAGTGTATGTGTGTGGATGTATCTGTTTCCCTTTCGTATTTACAATTTCTATATTTATGAATTTATATATTAAACTATTAATATCTGAAAAACACAGAAACACACATTTGTGCAAACACACTAACATACACACACCTGTGTATCACTATATGTATATGCATATATATAGATATAGCCATCGCTTCCCCCACTCGTCATCTTTTTCTCTTTCCTTTCCACAAATCTCTACCTTAAAGTTGGATTCATATATTATATATAACTTTGTCTTACTTCGTTTTATTTTTCCATATTATTTCGACACAAAGAACAATCCCTTTACTTTCATTAATCGGCAATCTCTCCTGATATAATTACGTTCCCTTCAGATACTGGCTATGTACCGCTGACGTACATTTTTCTTTTCTCTACTGCCTTCCCTACACTCTCTCTCTAACGTTGTCTCTTACTAACTTGTTTCATATTCTAACTACTTCTCCATGTTATATTTTCCCTTTTCTCCCACTACCATATAACATCACTCTCTTCAAATCTATTACTCGTTCATTTACTGTCCTATCATTTAAAAATATTCCATAATAACACGGGGAATTATATCGACGTTCTGAATCAAAAGAGTGAAATTATCCTTTCATACTGTCATCACAAATCTTATTCCCAACTCTTGGTTCCTCAGATTATACTCCATATATATATATCTATATATATATATATATATATATATATATATATATATATGTATATATATATATATATATATATTATATAGATATATATAGTATATATATATATATAATATATATACATATATATATATATACATATATATATATATATATTATATATATACATACATATATACATATATACTTATTTATATTTATATATATATATATAATTTAATTATGCATGTATGTCTGTATGCTTGTATGTATTTATATTTCATAGCTATCATATATATTTTACATTATATTGTCACACTTCCAAATCTTACACAGTAGTAAGATATGTAACTGTCGTATCCAGTATATGAGTTTGATTCTACAAAATTCATTTATTTTGTAGTTTCATTGTTCTGGCATTTACATCTGTTATAGATACCGCCACATGAATATTGCACATATATGTATGTTTATATGACAGGTTTCATGAATTTTCCGTTCATCCAAATGTCATTGTTGCGCCAAAGACGAGATTAGAAATCACTTGCCTAAGATTTCACACGGTGGAACTAAACCCATGATCGTCGTACCCACACAGCCACGTTGTGAAATTGTTTCAACAAGGATCCCTATGATGGATATGCGAGATTGCTCTTATCTTCAGCTTTGCTGTTGACCGCAAAGTTAGGGTGAATGGTTTCATATTTCTTACCTAGCGTATTTTATCGTTTAGATCACTTGTGAACAAAGCCCCCATAATTTGTATATATATATATATATATATATAGTTAATCCAAAATGAAAACACAAAGAGAAAACACAACAACGCGAGGGTGTGGAACAAGTATAGAGTTATTCGACACACAAGAAAGGAAAGAAAGAGTATTGAACGTTTCGAGCGGAGCTCTTCGTCAGAAACATAGGATAAGGAAAGATCCAAGGAGGGGAAGACGGAGGAATAAAATCGCAAATGCTACA
>NC_043017.1:26929335-26949335 GCF_006345805.1 Octopus sinensis
AGGGCATTATTACACATAAATCCCACACGCTAAGAGGGACATAAGTCATTACTACCAAAATTTAACTAATCATACCGAATGCAGCTCTATCTTGGTACTGCGTTCGAGTTCAGCATAGATTGCAATGCGGATGAAAGCTATGAGAACCTCTTAGTGTTGTTCTGTGGATGTGTAGAGTGGGTGAGAATATATAAACATAACTATGATTCCTTATTCATGTATATTTATTGATATGCCTATTGTTTTGTGACGTTTGATAATATCACGTAATTCAGATGAAATTATTCATTTATAACAATTGTCTGTTTTTCTAATATTATATCACTAATACAATACCTGGCCTCTCCACTGAATTCGAGATATCAGCAACAATGTGCAAAATAGTGCTATATAATGCACACTGTATTAAAGTATTCGGTTTATCTTTCTTGTCTTCAGTTGTTAAATTTGCATACGGTGTGCTAGGAAGAATTCTGTTCTTTATTTTTCTACATACATTGTTAAAGTTAATCTTTAATTTTCATCGTATAATCATTATACGCTATAGATGGTACAATAAGATATAGTTATAATGTGGATTAATAAATTTTAAACAGATCCTGGTCTTGAAATATATAATATTTGAATCCGTTACATACAATTCAGTTCTTTACTTTTGACTGAATATTGTATATTTTAAGCATATACTTAGGATGTCTGAAGAAAAAAGAAAAATGGTGAAAGCTAGCCTGGTATTTCGTTCGGTACTGCGTAAACACTTCATGATTGCTGACATACGATTCAACACCTAGTTGGCCTTTCAAATTCCTGAATATTAGATGTGTTGGTATATAACCAGTACTCGCAAAAGGACGGAATTTCTACCAAGTTGTCATGAATCAGATTTGAACATTGAGCTAACGGGTATTACATGGCAAAAACGAATAAATATTTCATATGATCTTTCTATTACTGACTGCTATTTTATACTTCTATTCCTTTTTAGTATAGTATAATTTATCCCAACTCTTATTTCCGACGTAATTCCACTGCATTATTTATTATATATATATATTTTATATATATATATATATATATATATGTACAAAATATATAATATATATATAGTTTTGGGGTGTGTATATTACTTATGTCAATGTTTCCATAGGGTTGACTACAATAAAATATAATAACGTGTCACGTCAGAATCTTATTGATGGTAATAATGTGTTTTGAGAAAATGTATAAAGAACAGATAAATAAATAAAAGAAACAAGTAAAGAAGCATAGCACCGCAACAAAGTATTTCTACAGGAAAGAATATTATCTTAGCAGAGATAAATGACGACGCGAGCATGTTGAAAATCAGAATAGTGTTAATAAAACATGCACCATTATCTGGTGTTTCTTTACTTTAGCTTATAAATTGCTTCTATCGCTTCACCCAAATTCTCTTTGGTCGTTAATGCCATCTTGAGTGCTTCTTGTCATCCATCACTCTCAGTAGAACTTATATTCTGCAAAACAGCTTTCTGCGATAAATACGTTTTCGACGCCAAGGCCTCGCTTATTACTATATTCTGCTATATTTTTTGCCACGGCATCCTTCATCACGTGTCTTTTGCCGTTATTTGTAGTATTTCAGTCGCTGCGTTCCTTATTTCTTAATTTATATTATCTTTCATACATTATACATTTATCATACAGTGCTTTGATTGCTATTTATGTTTAATTATCCTTATCAAATATACTTAATGAATTAGATGAATTAAATACCATTTTCTTATTGTATTTTTGATATTATTTTCTCTATCTCCAGCAAGTGTAATTCCTGAACTCTCATTATAAAAAAGAAGAAAAAAAAACTCTTCTTTAATCATCATTTACAAATCTCAAACCATTTCTTTGAGATGTACTTTAACAGCCGTTGGAAATATTGTGTCAATTAAAGTACATCCATTATTCCCACGGTGCCTTTGATATGAATATGAATTCGCAATTTAATCTCTAAGAATCGTTAGAGCATCGACATGAAAGAGCCTGCATACTTTCTTCTATTCCCTTACTGTCTTAGTTCAAATGCGACGAGTATCATCGTCGCTTTCAATTACTTTATCAAAATAAATACAGTAGGAAGGCTGAATTTAATATATGAAAAAAGCCGTCCCACGTGCCATGAATTCGGTTCTGCATTCTAATCAAAAGAGCATTTTTGTTGTTGTTTATCATTCATGTTATTATGTCCAGAGTTACGTATTATGATACCAAATACGATACAATTCGATATTACTTGTAGATTAACGTATTTCTGAATTCTAGCTGTTGTGTTAATTTTATTGATTAAACAGTTCCTAAAATTTATATCCTTGTTCCTAAATCGAATTACTAATACGAACACAAAAAAAAAACACCAATAAAGATAATTGTCTCTGATAACTACGGAGGTTTGCTATCTTCAGTACAGCTGTTAGTCTATTATGGAGACCAAAGGAGGCAATTTCACCTCGCCGGAATGTGGATTTAGAACGTAATAGTTAGAGGAATGCAACTAGGCATATAATCTGGGCTAGAACTCTTTATGCAAATATACCAAAGTGTGAACAACATTTATTCGCATTCATATCGTCTCCAGTTGCTAACCGTAGACCTATTCTTTTTCCTCATTTACTTGTTTCACCGCCTTTAGTCGAGCAGATCGACCCCATGAATTATTCTTTGTAAGCCTAGTACTTATTGTATCGGTCTCTTTTGCCGAACGGCTATGTTACGAGAACGTAAACAAACCAAAATCGATTGTCAAGCGATGGTGGGACGGGCAAATACAGACACACAAAAGCATACATATATAAATGTATATGGGAAGACCAAAGCTGGCAGGTAACGCCATTTAAGTGTTATGGAAGGGCCGCAATTAAACTCTCGTTTCGATAATAATACGAGTGAGGAGTCAAGTTATCTCTTGATATCGCTAGTGATAACAATACTCAAAATATATAACAGACTGGAATTGTTAGACCGTCTCTTGTAATTTCGGTCAATTGTATCTTGTCCTCCCTCTTGTATTGAAGTGTGGCTACAATCCAGCGTACCTCTACTTCTGGGGGGAGGGGTATTTTTAATTTTTTCCGGGACGCCCTACGTCCCAGATATAGAGGTAAAAAATAAAATATTTCCACTTTGCAAGTTCGAGTCGAATACTGCCTTGCACGCTCCGTTGACTCGAACCTTGCTTCTATTGTGGCGAATTTACCTTTCATAGTCGCACCAAGACACTTTTCGAAGGTGCTTTCCTCCATGTGTTCAAATCTTCTTTTATCTCTACATTGTATACTTTATAGACAATAGTCTTGTCTTTAATTTAATTTTTTTATTATCCATCTGGACTATTCGATTTCTGCAGGCTAATTTTATTTTTAAATTATTCCCATTCATGTTAAACCATTTATTCAAGTTCAAGTCATTGTTGCAATTTTATACCAATTGCTATTTTTACTTTTGTTATGTTACGATTATATTATACTTTAGTTTGATTTTAATTATTACTTACTACATATAATTCAATTGTTATTATTATTTTTATTGTTAAAGTGAAAGTATCTGACATAAAATAGAGAAATGTTTTTGTTTCACTTTTAACACGTAATACTGAAATAGTGGAGAAGATATGATATCGCTCTAGGCAAGAAGTTGAACATTTTTATTTGCCCATAAAACTAGATGGACCCTAAGTAAGGCATGTGTAAAATTTGAATGAAATTGGTTGTGTAGTTCTCAAGTTTTAGGGAAACACACAGACAGACAGACACACATTCTCAGTTTTATATATATAAAGATATATATATAGATATATATATATATATGATAAATGACAAAAAGGAAAATACGCACACTTACATAGTTTTGATATAAATTTTAAGATATCGACCGGTTTCGCTATCCCCATTCATGATATTATTTTATACTTATTTGAATATATATTTTTTCTTAAGAAGAAATTTGGTCCATGTCTTGTGTGATGAAATTCACGAGTGAATACATACATATATAATATATATATATATATATATATATATATATATATATATATATATATATACTACGGTCTTCTTTCAGCTTACATCAATCAAATCCCCTCACAAGGATTGGTCATCCTAAGCTATATTAGAGGACACTTGTCGAAGCTGCCACACAGTGGAATTGAACCTGGAATCGTGTGGTTAGTTAGCAAGCTACTTTATTTCATTCAATTTACCATCAACGCATTACATAGAAGTAGTAGCTACGGGCTGCACAATAACATTAATAAGATGAATGATGAATATAATGGTATTAATGAGGGAAACTAGGCGACGCCCGCCAATCGCTCTCTCCCGAAACCATCGTTCTTTTACAAAACATAAAATTTGATGTAATAAGCCTCTTACTAATGTTCCATTGGACACAATATCCTTGCAAATGAGATACTAGGCATCTTACATTTTCTCTCATGGACATATGACCTTTTAAGTATGAAGCACTCATCTTCTTAATTTTTACTGTTTCCCGCACCGCCGGCAACTGACCATGCTCAAAGTGTCACTTAAGCAGCTCAAGAAGCGGAATATATCTTGTGCGAAGGAGTCCAGTACCTTGAAAAGATCCGTGTCTGAGATGACCGCCAAAGCTACGCGCGGAGTCTATCCGAGATCTTTAGATTATGTCACCTCCCTTGGCAAACATTTTAGTAAACTTTCCCACCGCTTCTCCCATGCGGAAGAAGACCAAAAATTCCTCTCGCACATGGGTTGAGGCCACAACCTCCATCGTCAGCGGCACAAATACCAACCGACTGGGCTTCGGAATATGCCAGGAGTGTATCACCCGCCGGCACTGCCTCGTTTTTCTTCTTTTTTTCTCCCCTTTGCTACGGAAAGGTGTAGTTCCTCCGCTTTAACCGGAGGATCTTCCCTCCCTCTCGCAGCCTTGAGTTCCTTCGGTGGGCAGCATACATACACGTCATAGACTTTCTACAATTATTAACCATGAAAGGTCCGCGTCTAAGGATGTTTATTACTGTTGACATTTGGTCAGTCAGTGTATCTGTATTTTCTCCGCTTTTTATTCATACTTTACCTCTTTGAAGCTTAACACACTTACACGTAATTTACTGTGCTTACAATCGATTTGCTAGCGGTATTTTACAAGTACTTTATCCGATGTGCAAGTCAGTGCTTAACATTAATGACTGCTACGTATCACACCGTTTTTGGCCTCCAGGCACTATTTTAGTTATGCACCGAGCTTCGGTGTCAGTGTTATTGCGTAATCCAGCATTCTGCCTATTCAAAATAATTTAAGTGTTACAATTTGAAAACTCAATGGTGTAAAAGATGGCCTACACAGTTTTTCTGCTCAATAATACACATGTGCTTGTCGATTGCTTGACCTGAACTACCTGAATCAGTTGGCATTAACGTAGTGGCTGACGGTGTGTGCAAATCTGATCGCGAACAGAAGCAGTGGGGGAGTATGATAGCCAAGTGTTGAGTGGAATTTGTTGTGAGTTGAATAATTCAACTGCGGGAACATGCGTGCTTCGTTCGCCATCATTATTGACCTCCAATTCAAAGAACTTTTAATCGGTGTCATCTACACAATCTCAAGAAAATTCTATAGTTACTTTCCCTTATATACATTCATTTCTCACTTCATTACTCTCTCTGAAACAGAGACGCTATCCACATTCTCTCTACGTTCCTCTGTCTCTATTTTTCTCTACCTCATCTGCTTGTCTGTTTCTTCCCCCCCCCTCTCTCTCTCTCTCTCTCTCACCCTCTTCTTTTCTCTCTATTTCTCTACAATTATTGAACGGAAAACGAAATATTATAATATAATCACAAAAAAATTAAAATGCCAAAAACGAAGAATTATATTCCTAAATTTTAACAATTATATTAATTATCTCCATAATAGATTTTAAAGGAATTATTTAACTCCGAAAATTTTCAGAACGGAAATATAAGAAAATATGCAGCGATAATCTATGTTGAACATCAGTATATTTCTATACTAATTAGATTTGCCACGAAGTATATTCTAATACACAATTTCCCTCCATTCCGATTACAAGTATGTCCGCTGTTGTGAATGCGTCGACATCTTCGTTACGCCATAAATGTCACATTGGATATACTAAAAGGTGAAAGTCGCTGTACTATTCGTCAAACTATTTAATATTGCGATCGTGTGTATTGGAACATCAACACAATTTCAAAAGATTGTCTATATCTAATGAACAAGATTTCAATATGGAACCCTAGAGGAAGGAATTTTATTGAAAACCATATTATCACAATGAATAAATATACATATTTTCTTAATTTTCATACTTCCTAACCACACTACAACACCTGAAGATATATGAGATCTAATATCAGAGACAATCGCAGTGTGTACTTGGCTAATACGTTTATGTCACTAATATATACATATATATATATATATATATATATATATATATATATATATATATATATATATATGTATATATATATATGTATGTATGTATGTATGTATGTGTGTGTGGAGGTGCATGGCCCAGTGGTTAGGGCAGCGGACTAACGGTGGTAGGGTCGCGGTTTAGTTTCCCACACCGGGCGTTGTTAGTGTTTATTGAGCGAAAACACCTAAAGCTCCACGAGGCTCCGGCAGAGGGTGGTGGCGATCCCTGCTGTACTCTTTCGCTATAACTTTCAGTTTTTCCTCTGTTGGCATGCTGGCTTAGCCAGTGGGGTGGCGTCCTTAGAAGGCTAAAACGGTGCGAAGCACATTGTAACCAGCGATGTGTAGCAACATCTGATAGCCTGGTCGGTCATGGTGATTACCGTGATATATATATATATACCGTGATATATATATGTATATATATATATATATATATATATAGATAGATAGATAGATAGATAGATAGATAGATAGATAGATAGATAGATAGATAGATAGATAGATAGATAGATAAATTTGTAGACATATGCATATTACATTGAACCACTTTAACAAAACCCCCAAAGTAAACGTTGTTGTTGACAAAACAAATACCAGTTATAAGATGCTGCAAAACAACAAAATCTACCAAATCTTCTGGCTGCACCGTGCGGAATAAGAGCAAATATTGACAACCTCAGTATTTACAATTATGCAAATGGTGTAGCCGGATGACTTGAGAGATTTCTCTGCTGTGATTTATCAGTATCTTATAAATATCGCAATCCCTACGTACCGGTATGGCAGAATTTGCAATGCGACAGAATCTCTTACATAAACGACAAAACACATGTGTTGATATTGTATAATAAATTCAATTGTTTTTATTCCTCTTTCATTCCTGTTTTACTTTACATAGGATTTCTCTTCTACTTTCGTTATTGTTAGAGCTGCACATACCCAAACGTCATTAGACTATGCTACATGCATACACGCATTTGTTTACCTGTTCGTTTGTGCTTTACCATCGATCAATTGATGTGGTGTGCCTCCACTTGTTATGCCTCGGTCTAAAGCGATGATTTTTATGTATGTATGCATAAATGTATGTATGTATGTATCTATATGTTTGTCTGTCTATCTATCTATCTATGTGTCTGTCTATCTATCTATTTATCTATCTATCTATCTATCTATCTGTCTGTCTATCTATCTATTTATATATCTATCTATCTATCTATCTATCTATCTATCTATCTATCTATCTATCTATCTATCTATCTATCTATTTATCTAACTAACTATCTATCTGTCTGTCTGTCTCTCTGTCTTTCTATCTATCTAACTATCTATCTATCTATCTATCTATCTATCTATCTATCTATCTATCTATCTATCTTTCTATCTATTTATCTATCTTTCTATCTATTGTATGATTCTCCGTATGTATATATATATATATATATATATATATATATATATATATATATATAACTATCTATCTACAACTCTACATATATATCTAGTTCTGAGTGCGCGTGAGGATTTGTATGTGCGCGTGCAAGTGTATGTGTATATGTTTGCATGCTTCTGCGTGTGGGAGTGATTTTGTGTGGGTCTGTGTGTGTGTTTCTACACATAAATATATATGCATAAATTTATACAGAATTTTTATACTCACACACAAATATACATTTTTACATATACCTAAATGCATTCATACACGCCACTACATACAAACGTGAGTATGCGTGTGCGTATGCGTACACTTGAGTGTGTTTGCTTGCTTATAAATGTGTGCGCTCCCGTGTTTATGTGAGTAAAAAAAGTGCGTGAAAAACAAGCGATATCAAATGACATGGATTCTTATAAACTGCTGAGGAGTGAGTAGTTATACGAAGATCTCAAAGGATACGAATTAAAGGCATAATAATGTTTGCCAAAGAAATATCCGCAAATACAAATATTTATTCGCAATGCAAACAGTGTAGGAGTCGATATTTTTTACGTCTGTTTGTATTTTGTATGTGATCATATATTGCTATAACATTCCCTATAGAATAAAATAAATGGTTTGCTTGCTTACTTTGAATAGTATCCAGGAACTGTTTCGTCCTTTTATTCACTTATTCAGAATGACAATACGTTCTATCTATCCGTTTTGTTAATATTTCCTTGTTATATGAATCGCACGCCATGTCACAGGTTGTCGTGTTTTTTTTTTAAATTCCTTCCGCTATCGCAAACACTTCCATTTTCTCTCTCAACGAGAAAGATAAATAACAGTTTTTTTTTTATATATAAAATATGGAAAGTCAAAACTGTGTTTAAATTGAACTTATATATTGCACAAAAGTAACGTCTTGTTACACTAGTATTCAAATATATACTGATATGTAAACATTATTTAAAGCGATAGGCTGTGAAATATCTATGCAAATATGTGCACACCACACACACATACTTATATATGTAATATATATATATATAATATATATATATATATATAACTATCTATCTACAACTCTACATATATATCTAGTTCTGAGTGCGCGTGAGGATTTGTATGTGCGCGTGCAAGTGTATGTGTATATGTTTGCATGCTTCTGCGTGTGGGAGTGATTTTGTGTGGGTCTGTGTGTGTGTTTCTACACATAAATATATATGCATAAATTTATACAGAATTTTTATACTCACACACAAATATACATTTTTACATATACCTAAATGCATTCATACACGCCACTACATACAAACGTGAGTATGCGTGTGCGTATGCGTACACTTGAGTGTGTTTGCTTGCCTATAAATGTGTGCGCTCCCGTGTTTATGTGAGTAAAAAAAGTGCGTGAAAAACAAGCGATATCAAATGACATGGATTCTTATAAACTGCTGAGGAGTGAGTAGTTATACGAAGATCTCAAAGGATACGAATTAAAGGCATAATAATGTTTGCCAAAGAAATATCCGCAAATACAAATATTTATTCGCAATGCAAACAGTGTAGGAGTCGATATTTTTTACGTCTGTTTGTATTTTGTATGTGATCATATATTGCTATAACATTCCCTATAGAATAAAATAAATGGTTTGCTTGCTTACTTTGAATAGTATCCAGGAACTGTTTCGTCCTTTTATTCACTTATTCAGAATGACAATACGTTCTATCTATCCGTTTTGTTAATATTTCCTTGTTATATGAATCGCACGCCATGTCACAGGTTGTCGTGTTTTTTTTTTAAATTCCTTCCGCTATCGCAAACACTTCCATTTTCTCTCTTCAACGAGAAAGATAAATAACAGTTTTTTTTTTATATATAAAATATGGAAAGTCAAAACTGTGTTTAAATTGAACTTATATATTGCACAAAAGTAACGTCTTGTTACACTAGTATTCAAATATATACTGATATGTAAACATTATTTAAAGCGATAGGCTGTGAAATATCTATGCAAATATGTGCACACCACACACACATACTTATATATGTATATATATATATATATATATATATATATAAACAAAGATAAATGCGATACAATAAAATAAATTATAATCGCCGGTGTACCAGTACATATATATATATATATATATGTATGTATGTATGTATCTATGTACATGGATGTGTGTATATGCATACATAAACATATATATACATGCATACACAAATCGAGAGACTGTTGGATATATTGCTTTATAGATAGTGAGTTGGAGAAATCTAATATGTAAAACGGAGATGTGTGTGTGTATTCGCTTTACACGTGAAAATGGCTTCACCAATTACTTCCGTACTTTGTGATGCATGAATAATTTACCCTCGGGTCTTCATTCAATATTTTTGTTTTTGTTTCTGATATTTTATTAAAAATAAAAAGATATTGCTTTATATTTATGGTTTCACATCTTGACAAAGGTTTCTCGGTGTCAAATTCCGGTATTGACGTTAAAACGGCGAAGTCCGAATTCTCTCTGGGTGTGTGTTTTAATATTCGATATTTGTAAAGAACTACGATAAATTACTGAAAGAAACACTTACAAAGTTCACAAATTTAAATATTAGGTACAAGTTTTTAACCTATACGATTTTTTTCATTCCATGTTTATCGCATTCATTGTTTGCGATATTCTATTTCCGTCTCTTTCCCTTTCTCTCTCTCTCTCTCTCTCTCACACACACACACACATACACACACACACTCCTTGCAAGTTTCATTTCATTCTGAACACGCACTCTTCGTTAATTTCCGTAAAATTTTATTATTTATTTTCTTCTTGCACACCGCGTTCAGCTCTAAGTATTTGCAGTCAGTCACATACCAACACGTGTGTTTTTCTATGTACGTTTGTATATATTTATGTATGTGTGTGTGCGTGTGAGTAAAAGGGGTGTTGCCATGTATACTTTTATAAATACATATGCATACACCTTTTTTCTATGTATGTGTGCGTGTGTATGTGTGTGTAAGAGAGAGAGTGATGTCTAAGCGGCACTCTCCTCCTCTCCCTCTCCCTCACACAGTCATACATAAAATAAAGATGCATGTCTATTTATTTATGTATATACGGCTCTTACACTCGCTCTCTCAGTCTCTCTCTCTCTCTCTCTCTCTCTCTCACGCACGTCTATTTAATTTCATATTTGATACTGCATGTATATTTGTGTGTGCGTGCGTGCGGCGTTCCACAATCACTAGAAAAAAGCAGAGAAATTCTCTATCTTGATGCCCCTGGTGGCACAGGTAAAACATTTATAACATTGCTTCTCTCCAAGGTAAGTTAACAAACAAAAATAATTGCAGTTGCTGTACTATTGTCTGGCTTTGCGGCCACCATTCTCCCAGGAAGACGAACATCACATTCTGCTTTTAACTTACCACTAAACCTGCAGCGTAAGCAATTTTCCCGGGCAACGCCGTGTGCCTCTGCTAATATAGTTATATATATATTCGTATGGTATCATTCAGAACTAAAATCTTTCTATCATATCTGATATATACTCTGTAGCGATTGGCTAGTTGCAGCAGCATTTGTCCTGAAAACATCTCTTAGACTCATGTCAAAAGTACGATAAGTATCAGACAAAATGAAACGAATCTTATCAGCATGATAGAACGTCAGATATATTTCGACCGCTTTGATACATTTCAGTGAGGTGCCATCGCACGCAACGAAAACGTTGGACGAGAATTCCTTGTCTGTAAAACAGGAAAATATAATTATTCATTCGTTAATGTTGAAATTAGACGCCTAAATCATTAAAAATTCAGTATTAGCATTTGAAGAAATATTTAATATAATACCTTTCTATAAATCATTTACACTATTTATGATACGTACGTGGCTACATTAATTAAAATCAAAACACTTTAGAGCAAACATATACAGCTTTACTAAACAAATATTTTAGGATAATTATTATCAATGCTTTTATATATTATATATATATATATATTATATATATTATATATATATATATTATATATATGCTTTTATGTATTTTCTTTTTCTTTGCCCTAAAATATTGCATAAAGGTATGGCTTACAAAATATGTAGCACTATTCTTGAAAAGTACATGTAGAGAAACCTTGCTTACGCCAGGCTGGGATGATTGTCTCCTCTCTAACCAAGAGTTTTAAACAACCCCATGCATAATAAGGTGGATCAGAAAGACACCTCTTTATTGCGAAATCCTTTAAAAACAACTGTGTTAAAATTTGAAGTTCTTAAATTTACATCTTCAGTCTCCGCAGCTCACTTGAAAGTTTGAATAATGAGCGAAAAATCAATCTATAGCTCTTTTGCCGTTCATCATTTTTGGTTTTTAAACTCATTATTACGCATCAATTTCCGTTTGCAAAATCTTCTATCAACACGAGTCTTCATATCACAGGCTCTGGAATTTATACTTTCAAGCTCCGCAATGCACTTGAAATTTCGAAATTACGTTGTTATAAATCGGCTCTTAGAATTTTCTTTACTATTTGTAATACTAGGTCACCGAATATATGTGTTACATGAGGTCTGGATTATACACACCACATTAAAAATAATTACGTATAATCCAATTTATATTTCTTGATATATTGAGGCAATAAATATAATTCACATTTCTACTTTATTCGACATAATTCCACGTAACTAAATAATACAAATCACTGTTGTGCATTCCTTGTCGTTCCAGTGATAAAGCCATTTTTTTTTCGTAGACGAGAATTATCATGTCACTCTGAAATAAAGAATGGAACAGTCAAAGATTTATTGTTTTGGAAATTCCTAAAGCGACATAATGCTAATTGCTTGTTATGTTCAAAACAGCTAAACCTAACCAAATCTAATTGATCATTGCTGTATTTCCTTTCAATTTGAAGCCCTTTTTTTTTGTCTCGAACACCGAATGTTTTTCTCTTGAATTGATTCGACTCCAAGTGAATCCATCTCGACTGTTCTCACCACAAACATTTGATGCAGCTTCTTTCACGAGTTTTACCCATCTCTTTACAGGTAGGGTGTGACATGGTAATTTTTCCAGTTGCATCAAATGCCGCTGTTGAATGAAGGTATCGATTTCCGCGTCGGAATATGAAATGCCTGTGTTAAAGATTGTTCAGTAACAATAGTGTCCTACCAGCTAATTATGTCCATGTGGTTCGTTGCTTTATGCGCCTACATGTTACTTCTCGAATGTCGATCCGTTCATCGTTTATCATGGCCAGTAAAATATTTTCTGTGTGTGAGAAGAAAGCATTTCTTTGAATAATAGGAAATGCAATGCCTTGTTCAGCTTCATCCATTTCTCTTGAAGACTGTATCGTCTTCAACACTGAATCGCCTTCAACAATTTAGAGCCCCATTTTCCGAGGAAAAGTTAAGTTTAATTGTGAACCACATTGACATTAACTTTCATTATGTAAGCAACAATTCGCTTCATCGAGTTCGAAGGATTCTCTGTGGCAACATACAATCGTAGCCTAAAATTTGCAGTTGTAAGCCATCGAGATTGCGCCATTTTACCGGGATTACTTCATGTCATTTCAGAGGGACATTTCCCTCCAGAAATAGACTGGTGGACATGAAGAAGGTATTTTTGATCAGTACTGAGATCGTTTCTTTCAACTGATGTAGGTCAATTGGAGCGTGATTAAATTTCGCAATACTGGGTGCTTCACATCGCTTCAATCTCTTACCAGTCGGACCAAAGTATCCACGAAGCGCTGTAGTTTTTTTCCGTCGAGATCGTTAAGAAGACGTAAGCGAATCTATTTTGTGTGGAGCTGACACACAATCAAATGCAATGCCTTCTTCAATATATCCTCCAAAAGTATAATGGAACCTTCATTACCATCGCAACCTACGGCTCTTATGTGATTGGTTACTTTCTCATTGGTTTCCAAATAATTCGACAAAACATTGGAAAGGGCTTTTGCAGAAACCGTTTTTACAGTAAAGTGCCCAAGATAGCGGAACTCAGATTCTTCTTTCTACGAGATGTGTGCTCTTCTTGAAATGGTTGTTTCCCTCCTTCCATCAAAATACAATGCAGGCAATTGTTCATGTTGTCTACCTTCCTGCTGCAGGGATTTACATCTTCTGGATCGTTCTTACTTTACCTTCAATTTGTCTATAACCAAAAAAAAAAAAAACATTCACCAGATGTACTTGCCGTTAAGTCACTGATGATCGAATGTTTAAGGAGAGCAACATGACGATCTGACACACAGGTGCGGTCACTGCCAAAAGCTAGTTCTGGGAATTTCATTCGTTTTATTGTTGTTTTTGAAATTAGGTTTTGCTTAGCCATGTGTTGAGAGGGATTCTTTGGGGCTTGAATAATTCACCTTTGGAAACATGGCTGTTTCGTTCAACATCCTTAACCAACTCTTATTCAGGGACCCTTTGAGTGGGATGGGCTACTCGACCAGAAGAAAATTCTAACTGGCTCCCACCTGCAAGGTCATGCGCTGTATATCTTGATATGAGATAACCATGTCGCGCATATACGGTTGTGATGCATATGCATAGTGTACTCTTATCGGACGGGTAGTTATGATGGGTATACTGGGCTTCGTATATTTTACCCCAGAGTCACTTTGAATGGCATGCACTACTCTCTCACACAATAATAATAATAATATTGATGGTGATGATGATGATGATGATGATGATGATGATGATGATGATGATGATGATGATGATGATGATGACGATGATGATGATAATGATGATGATGATAATAATATTATTAATAATGATAAAATTAATAATGCACATGTAAATGTGTATGTGTGCGTCTGTGACATTATTTCAATCTTTAGTTTAATTTGCAATGAATCTTTTGAAATATTAACAAGTTCAGACGTATTTTCTTTTAGACAAAATATTAGCTGAAATCCATTTACATGATTTGCAGCAGCATTCTTCGTTACCGTCTTCGTAATTTCTACTCTTATAACTCTTATATTTTCAGTGTAGTGATCAACTTGATTTTAAAGTGTAAATATTTATTATCTGTATGCAAACTGAAATTTGTATATAAATTATTTCAACGATGTACCAGTTATTTCAATACATTGAATTTGTATGACATACATTATTATAGCATGTGTATAAATTGTTACTATAGCGGAGTCAGGGATATTAACATTGCAGTGTAAACGGGTCTGATTTGATATTGATTTTTAAGTTGATGTATACCTGTACAATACATTTTAGTCTAAGCGTTAGATTCTAACATATTAGATCACGTATAAAGTAAAATATTTCGACGCAAAACACTCTTGGTACTCACGGTATACAAGAAACGTTTTCAAACGAAATTAATTGACAATTTCACCGGAATAGAGGCGTTTGGCAATATAGACTGTCAAATTTCCAAAGAAAGTTCCGTTCAAATTAAATTTATTTGCCAGTAATTTCGAGAACCCTTCGGCAACTCTTATCGTATTTACTTGAACATGGATGCAATAAAAAGTGGGGGAAATGTCTCTTTAGATAATGGCAATTGTATAGAATTGTTCACTCACAACCAACTTAGAAGGCTGACAAAAGAATTTTTCGTTTGATTCTCTTTGTTTTGCAGGAGTAAGGGAATATTTTGTACTTTACTATCAAATGTGTAGCATGTGATTTTTAAAACTGTATCCTGTGTCACCGGTTTACTCTCTTTCTCTCTTTTTCTCATTCTCCTTTTCTCTCTTTTCCCTCCCACCTTTCTTTTATGCCTTCAGTTTAATTTAGCGGTTTTCGGGAAACATGATGTTTTGTTCACTTATAAAGACACTACTAACGGCTTATTTTATTTTGTCAATACTTAACGCAGAGCTGCGCGTAGTTGTCGACAAATGAAAAGTCCATATTTGCGCCAATATACATCGCTAAGACTCTATTGTTCTCTAGACGTGTCCACTGTAAATAAAGCTTCATTTAATATTTGTCAAACTACTCGCCTCGTCTTCCATTTTAAAGCATGGAGAAAATTTAAATATGCCAATCTTTCTTCCAAAGGCCACAATCACCGTCACGCAATTGACAAGGTCAGTAGCTAATTTTCTCAGGAATGAAAAGTTATCAAGTTCCTTATTATCATTTCCCAGATAATTTCGACGAAAAATGAGGAACAACTGCCATCTTCCATCTGATATCTAGTCTGTTTTTTTTTTCTTCTATTCTTTGCGTTGGTTCTGTAAATCTAAATTCTAATATTCTTTTTTACTCCAGGCACAAGGCCTGAAATATTTGGGGAGACAGGGCATTTTAATTACATCAACTGGTACTTAATTTAGCGACCCCGAAAGAATGAAAGGCAAAGTCGACCTTCGCGGAACTTGAACTCAGGACATAAAGGCGGACGAAATAACGCGAAGCAGTTCGCCCAGCGTGCTAACACTTCTGCCAACTCTCCGCCTTTTAGATTATCATATTCTTTTCTACTCTAGTCACAGGGCTCAAAAACTTTTGTGGGGAGGAGGCCAGTCAATTATAACTCGACCTCGGCGGAATTTGATCTTAGAACGTAATGACAGACGAAATACCTCTAAGCATTTCGTCCGGCATGCTAACGTTTCTGCTAGATCGGAGCCTTTTAAATTCTAATACTTAAAGGAAGCACTCCGTCGGTTGATCCGAATCAACGGTACAGCCTGCTCGTGAAATTAACGTGTAAGTGACTGAGCACTCCACAGACACGTGCACCCTTAACGTAGTTCTTGGGGATATTCAGCGTGACACAGAGAGTGACAAGGCCGGCCCCTTGAAATACAGGTACAACAGAAACAGGAAGTAAGAGTGAGAGAAAGTTGTGGTGAAAGAGTACCGCAGGGATCACCACCATCCCCTGCCGGGGCCTCGTGGAGCTTTGGGTGTTTTCGCTCAATAAACACTCACAACGCCCGGTCTGGGAATCGAAACCGCGATCCTATGACCGAGAGTACGCTGCCCTAACCACTGGGCCATTGCGCCTCCACGAATTGAATTTGATGCTGGTTGTATTTTCAGTCTTTTTTTCCTCACTATTTATCAATTGTAGTTTCACTTAAATTCTATTTTTAACAACGTACTTTTTGTGCCTTTTACTTTGCTTGCGTATGCAACTATCCCCGAAGCTCAGTGTATGTTTGATACATAATTTTGATAATTCTGTATCCGACTTTTGACTTTAACCAATGTGATGAGCTCACTCTCCTGCGAATTCTCAGGCAACCGTCTTGCTTACGTGTAACTACTGCAAATTGATGCACATCAAAATGTGTAAACATGTCTGAGAATTCATAAAGAAGAACATTATCATTTCAATCAGGAACTGACGACGTTTTTGAAATGTTACGGATATTTCTACAACGATAAAAGAACAGGCAAAAAAGAAGTCAAAATTTTTACATGCTAATCTTTGAAGAAGATATCTTCTAGGCGGACTGCTGTAAGTCGTGACCGCTCACATCGAATGAAAATATTAATAATTATGGTTATATTGACAAATATAATCAAGCAAATCTGATGTGTTATGCAAACACAATTTTACGTCCCCGAACGGACTTCAATACAAAATTAACATATTCACTGTACACACCTGACACCATACAAAATATTTGCCTAATGTAATATTATAGGCTGCACAAAATGTAATACGAACACCACCAAACATAATGACGCAACACAAATTGTTATCTAGCTCACGCAACTAAAATCTATTCATGAATATAAACGTGCGTGTCTCTGAGTGTGGATATATATCTGTGAGTGTGTGCATGTGTATGCGTGTGTTTGTCTGTATGTGTTCAGTTGTGAATGTGTGTGACAGAGTAATGACGATCGGCTCACAAAGCAGCTTTCAATGATTCTAATGTACAGTGGTAATTAATTTGTTCGTGTGAGTTTGAACATGGAAAGACAATCCGCTTCTCAGCTTGTCCCGAGAGATAACATTTACTTTATAAGCATTAAGGTTGTAAACCAACCACTAAATTATGAATAGTGTCACCGGACCGCAGGATGCTTTCTTTCTGCGTCTCCACGCGTTATCAGTCACACATATCTGTCTGTCGTCTGTGACGACAATAAGAGCGTTAAATGAAAAGTTAACACTTAGCGATATCTGGTCTTGTGGAATGACATCAATGTACAAATCCTTCTCACCTCAATTGACCAAAAGCAGAACAAGCCATGTGTATTGTTGAGTGGGGCGAAGATGGTTAGCATGGTACTGTAAGCTGCAAGTACCAAGCCGACTACGCAAGAGTTCTAACAAAGCACGAGTTAATTAGACTAAATCATAATAATAACCCGTTATACTAATGGCACAAGGGTTGAAATCTGGTGAATAGGGTGTATTCGATTTCATCGACACCAGTGTTTCACTGGTACTTGATTTATCGTCCTCGAAAGAAAATAATAACATTATTAGCAACGGGATATTTAGGAAATGCTGGAATAATATCTTTATACAATATGTTGTTAAACAAAGAGCTTAAGAATTCAGTTACGATGGTAAACAATATATCCCATAAATAATGCAGATTTTCAAATACATAAATTAAAAGTCGGAGTGGACGGGATAAACTGACTGCATCATCTTGCTATAAAAGCAGGCATTAATTTTACCTTGTATTTATTCTTAGTGCAAGTTTTGAAGAGTGCTGTTTGATTTTAAGAGTTATTTTTCAAAGCTATAATCAAAGTGACAAAGGAGTCAATTCGACGTAATTTGCTTTACGAACGGCACTTTTAAACATGGCACTTAGAATAAGGACGACGTAAAATCACTACCCGCATTATTCGTCACGTTATATGAAATGTAGGAGAAATACAATATTTTGTTAAACAGCTTAAGAATTCAGTTATGATGGTAAACAATAAATTGGATCATGCCATAGATAATGCAGTTTTTTCAATTGCACAAACTAAATGTCAGAGGGGGACGGGATAAACTACCTTCATATTCTATCTGTAAAAGCGGGTAGTAATTTTTACCTCGGCCTTATTCTTAGTGCAATGGTTAAGAGTGCCGTTCGAAAAGCAAATTATGCCGAATTCACTCCTTTGTCACTTTGATTATAGCTTTGAAAAAATAACTGCTATAATTGAATTGCACTCTGCAAAACTTGCACTAAGAATAAGTACAAGGTAAAATTACTAGCTGATTTTATAGCAAAGGGATTAAGGGAGTTTATCCCGTCCCTTCCGACTTTTAATTTATGTATTTGAAAATCTGCATTATTTATGGGATATATTGTTTACCATCGTAAGTGAATTCTTAAGTTCTTTGTTTAACAAAATCTCGTATTTTTTCCTGTATTTCCTAACTATAACATGGCTAATAATGTTATAATATTGTTAATGACGAAATGCTTAGCGTTATTTCGTACGTCGCTACGTTCCGATTTCTAATTCCGCCGAGGTCGAATTTGCCGTTCGTTCTTTCGAGGACGATAAATCAAGAACCAGTGAAACATTGAGATCAGCGTAATCAACTAGTTCATCCTCACCTAATTATTATTATATTATTATTATTATTATTATTATTATTATTATTATTATTATTATTATTATTATTATTATTATTATTTTTGTTATTATTATAATTTTATTATTATTATTATTATTATTATTGTGGAGGCGCAATGGCCAGTGGTTAGGGCAGCGGACTCGCAGTCAGAGGATCACGGTTTCGATTCCCAGACCAGGCGTTGTGTGTGTTTATTGAGCGAAAACACCTAAATAGCTCCACGAGGCTCCGGCAGGAGGTGGTGATCCCTGATGTACTCTTTCACCACTCTTTCTCCCACTCTTTCTTCTGTTGGCCTGCTCGCTTAGCCAGCGGGGTGGCGTCGTTCGAAGGCTAAAACGATGCGAACGCATTGTGACCAGCGGTGTGTAGCAACATCTCATGGTCTGGTCGGTCACATGATCAGATGATCACGTGATTATTATTATTATTATTATCATTATTATTATTATTATTATTATTATTATTATTATTATTATTATATTATTATTATTATTATTATTATTATTCATGAGGGTACATCGCCGAGTGGTCAGGGGAGCTGACGTCACGATAGTGAGA
>NC_043017.1:26951835-26996910 GCF_006345805.1 Octopus sinensis
CGAGCCAAGTAAAATGTGTGAGGCCTTTCAG
The DNA here is from genome assembly GCF_006345805.1 of Octopus sinensis. NCBI lineage: Eukaryota > Metazoa > Mollusca > Cephalopoda > Octopoda > Octopodidae > Octopus > Octopus sinensis. Next base: position 26,951,867 of record NC_043017.1, read on the forward strand.
CAGCAGCATTTTGCCGACTGTTCGGAACGAGTGGAGGGCAAGAACGTAGGGTGGACTTCAGTGCCTACCTACATAGCCTACCACGACTCTCGACAAGAAAGGCAGGGTGCTGCGAAGTGCCATCACGGCGGGCCGGAAGTGCGGGAAGCGATGGCAGAATGCTCGAGGGACAAATCACCGGGTTTGGATGGTCTACCCTACGAGCTTTACAATTGTATGCCAGACTTGTTTGGAGATCTCTTGGCGGCGGTGTACTGCAACTGGCAGCAAAACGGAGCATTCCTGGTTTGTGAGCCGAGGAGCCGTAACACTTGCTGAAGAAGATCTAAACAATGGAAATGTAATAGATAACTTTAGGCCATCACTCTGCTTAATGCAGACTTGAAAATTTTGGCCAAGGTGCTAGCCAAGAGGTTGGGGCTTGTCATCGAGAAACTGGTCGACAAGGCGCAAACATGCGCCGTGCCAGGCCGGACCATCCATGACACCTCCATCTGATGCGCTACATCATAGACAGGGTAGTTAACGAACCTGGCATGGGTGGGGCCCTGATCAACTTGGATCAATCAAAAGCCTTTGATAGGGTAGACCATCGATACTTGGAGGCAGTCCTGAGAGCGGCTGGTTTCGGTCCCGTCTTCCGCGGCTGGATAGCTGCCTTGTACAGAGGCATCCGTTCGGTAATTCGCGTAAATGGACATCTATCGAGACCTTTCGACATTGCACGTTCGGTCCGTCAGGGATGCCCCCTCTCGGCGCTTCTATACGTATTGACTCTGAGCCACTACTGCGGAAGCTGGCGACTCTAAGGGGCATCCCGCGAGAATTGGGATGCGGACGAGCGTGTCTGCATACGCGGACGACGTCACCGTCATAGTGTCTAGCCACGAGCACATCGAGCTGGTCGGCGAGACACTGAAAAACTACGAAGCGGTGACAGGAGCGAAAATCAACCGGGAAAAGTCAGTGGGCTTGCGACTAGGCACCTGGAGAAGCAAGCCCATGCCGTCCACCAGCGCCTCCGTCGTGGGACGCTGGACCGACGGCCCGGTTGAGTTGCTCGGGGTCTGGTTTGGTCCGGACCTCCAAGTGGAGAAGAACTGGAACGAGATAACGAGTAGGGTGGTCACTCTCGCCCGGCAATGGGCCGAGAGGAAACTGTCCCTAAAAGGTCGAGCGGAGGTGGCGAACACGTACATCGCGTCCGTCATCTACTACCGCCTGACCGTCGTACCTTGTCCCGACCCTACCATCACCAAACTACAACGCATCCTCTTTCGCTTCTTGTGGAAAGGATGCGTCCCGATGGTCAGGCGATCCATTTGCTGTCAACAACCCGTTAAAAGGAGGGCTGGGCATGCCGTGGTTGATGATGCGCAGACACGCGCTGAGACTGCGACATCTCTGGCTCTATGTAGACGACGGTGAACAGGTGTGGTCGCCGTTTGTGAGGCACGCTTTCCCGCAGCTCGTCTCCATGACCGAACTGCAGTCGTGGATCAAAAAGAGGCCGAGGAAGGGCGAATGGCACCGCGAGTGTCGCGTTGCTCTCAAGCAACTCTGCCGTCCTGGGTCGACCTTAAGTGACTTCAACACAACCAAAGCATTCTATAGGGGTTTAGTGGAGGGGAGGTACGACGACGAGCTCGGGGCGAACCTGGACGTCGACGAGGAGTACCTGACCCGCCTGTTCGGGACGACTTTCGGGCCAGGCCCAGGGACAACTTCCAGAGATCCCTGGCCTGGCAGTGCTACCGAGAAGCGCTACCCGTTCGGGATAAGCTCTACAGACACGGCTCGAGAAACACGGGGCCGACCTGCCCGAGATGCGGTCAGAGCGACGAAACCGTTCTGCACGCACTCGTTCAGTGTCCAACAATTTCCGACCTGTGGGCTTATGTCGAACAACTGCTGTCACGTGTGGGACGAGTCGGTTTATCAGCTGAGTCTATCGTCAATATTGTCACGCCTCCTTCCTTCAAACGGGAAGGAAGAGCTATTTTCATCATCCTTGTGGCTATGGCGAAAGAATGTATCTGGTGGACGCGTCGAAAGGATTGGAGACAAACACTTTCCTCTCTGGTCAATCTCTCATCAACTTCTTCAAGTACCACTTGAAAAGGAAAGTGAGAGTAGAGAGGCAAGTTTTGTCTAGCGAATGTTTTAAAAAAGATGGGTGAATGTAGCAAGAATGGCACGTATGAATGACGAAGCCACCTTGAGCATAGTCCTATGAACCCAGAAATCGAAAACAGAGAGTTGCTTATTTGCAAAAAAAAAAAAAAAAAAAAGAAATATAAAATGTGACTTCATTGACCGAGGTTACCGTGGTCTTTTCCGCAGGCTTTTCTTTCCACGGGTAAACCTCACCTGTCCTCCCCTTTACACTTCATATTGACATTTCTGTGATAACGATCCCTATTGATCATTTTTTTTTCCTCTCCCCCCCCCTTTTTTTTTTTTTAACCCCCCTTATTTTTGTCCTCTTTCTCTCCTTTTACGATCCCTTTTGATCGAACCTCCCCCTTCCTTTTTTTTTTTTTTTTTTTTTTTCAATACCTTCAAAAGAAAAGCTCTACCTTGTAATTTGTTCTATCTGTGTGCAGCCCTGTGTGGCTAATAAAGAAACATATCTATTTATCTATCTGTCTGTCTTTCTATATATCTATGTATCTATCTAGCTATCCATTTATACATCTATCTATCAATCCATGTATCTATCTGTCTATCCATATATCTATCTATCCATCTATCTATCTGTCTATCTATCTACCTATCTATCTATCTATCCATCCATCCATCTATATATCAATCTATGTATCTGTCTGTCTATCTATCTATGTATCTATCTAGCTATCCATTCATACATATATCTATCAATCGATATATCTATCTGTCTATCCATCCATCCATCTATCGATCTATCTATCTATCTATCTATCTATCTATCTATCTATCTATCTATCTATCTATCTATCTATCTATCTATCTATCTATCTATCTATCTAGTTAGCTATCTTTGAACCTATCTGTATACGCTCACTTTCTCAGCTGAAACCAAGATGAGAGGATCAATACAATTCATATATATTTTTTGTGAAAAGTACTAACTTTTAAATTCTACTGTTAGTTCAGTTGAAGAATACAATTTTATTTTTACATGATGCAATTGTTTTGTCCATCAGTCAAGAACACGTACAGCTGTAGTGAACTTTAGCCTATCATTATTTTTGAATACATCCATTCATCCTTCCATCCAGTTAACCAACCAGCCAGCAAGCAAGAAATATATCTATGTATCTTTATGTACATATATATGAACGGTGCACAGTAAAATTTACCTCATGAAATATCGCTCTGAGGTTTTGCCTTTTCTGCAGATATTTCATAAAAATAACGCAAAATGTGCGATCTGTTTCTTAGACTATATATATTTGGAGATTTAATCACTAGAAACGGTGACTTATTTAACGATTCGAGAGGCGCATTCTCTAAAATCATTTTGGCATTCCCAAACTATAATAAAACTAGTGCTAGCAATCGTAATTGCGGACTGAGATCAAAAATCCAAGAAAGAGACCGCAGAATATGGAAACGAACTTTGTCTAAAAGCCATCGATCTGCAGCACCAAATCTAACCACAGTACTACATCATCACCTTGTGTCAAAGAGAGCCGTTCATCATGAAGTCTATAAACATGTATAATATGAGAGGGCTGAAATTATGAAAAATCTTGTGTCCTCCGCCAATTATGATAAGTGGCAAAACAGGATCTGGAGATTTTCTTTTCGTGCTAAGTATTTTTTAGAAAGTTTTATATCATAAATTATACAGATCGTTCATATTCTATCCATGTTATCAAGTTGTTTGTCTACATATAGTTTTAGTAGAATTGATTTTTTTTGTCCTCTGACGGCGTGGATAGTATAATAAAAGCATTATCATACCTAGCTTTCGTTATATTAGCTCTGAATTTTGACACCAAGCCAGCAATTTCGAAGGAGGGGTAAGTTGAATTCGTCGTCTCCAGCATGCAATTGGTACTTCTTTTATCGATCTCGAATGTAGATAAGCATAGTCGACATTCTTGGAATTTGAATTCATAACGTAAGTACGGATGAAATTGCCGCTATGTGTATTGCCAAACCTGTTATCGATTGTAGCAAATCAGTGCCTTAGCTTTCTTTATATTACTGTATTGTAGATATCTTATGGACAAATATCAACTTCGAACGAGCAAAGTTTTTCGTGGTGACTACTTCATTCTTCTAAGTACAAGGAAATCACTACCCTATTATCCCATATGTTCTTTCCTAAGACGGTGTTGCATGATTTTAGGTAGATACTATTGCTTCGTTTTCTATGGTGAACAAATACGCAAATGCCTCCTTGTAGATGCATGCAAGTATTTTTAGATAATCATCACTGTACAAGCTTAAGTTTATCTTTTTTTCCCTATTTTGATAGATCATTTAATTTCTCGATGTTTGTTATGTTTGCTCACTGAAGGGTACTTCATGCAAATATCATAACTTTCACTGTTGTTGTTCATATATAATCCATCAATCACTGAGCTACACTGAAGCAATACATTGCCCCTTCAGAACTGCAGGAACTACCTAAGAAGGTGAAGATGGACACAGGAATTGGTCTTCGGCAAGAGTTTCAATGCCCATGTTAGTTCAGGGTCAGTGGGGGCAGTACGTACTGCTTATTAAAAATGTTTAGAGAGTACGTTATTAACATTATTTACATTTCACGGATATTTGGTTGCTGTGAACATAACTCGCTCTTAAACCACGTTGTGTTAACAACGTGGTTAAGAGCGCGGGTTACTAACCCCAACATTCCGATTTCGATTCCAGGCGGTGACCTGAATATTAATGATGATGATGATGATAATAATAATAATAATAATAATAATAATAATAATAATAATAAAAATAATAATAATAATAATAATAATAATAATATATGCTTACGTGTGTGCATTTCGGTTTGGCAAAATGAACCGATAAAATAGGTACCGAACTAAATGAAAAATCTTGGAGTATATTCCATCGGCGACACTTCCTGAAAGCCGTTCCCCTCAAGGTCACAGCAGTCGAATAACTACAAGAAACGAAAAATCTAAAAAGAAAATAGAACTCTGAAAATAAACAATGGGATTAATTGTTGAAATAATCAGCACCCATTCTGCAAAGGCCGCCATTTCCTTTGTTGTCATTAGTTTCAGTTACACCACCAACCACAACAGGAGATAATATCGAAGTTTCGGACCAAAAAGCGCACGCGCCTATTTCTGTAGTGTCACTACGTGTCCGATCTACTTTTCACGATTCTTTGTGTGTATATGTATTTCTGTGTAACTACTCTTACCAACCACATGGTTCTGGGTTCAGTCCCACTGCGTGGCACCTTGGGCAAGTGTCTTCTACTATTGCCTCGGGCCGACCAAAGCCTTGTGGGTGGATTTGGTAGACGGAAACTGAAAGAAGCCTGTCGTATATTTGTATATATATATATATATATAGGCGCAGGAGTGGCTGTGTGGTAAGTAGCTTGCTAACCAACCACATGGTTCCGGGTTCAGTCCCACTGCGTGGCATCTAGGGCAAGTGTCTTCTGCTATAGCCCCGGGCCGACCAATGCCTTGTGAGTGGATTTGGTAGACGGAAACTGAAAGAAGCCTGTCGTATATATGTATATATATATGTATGTGTGTGTGTTTGTGTTTGTTCCCCTAGCATTGCTTGACCACCGATGCTGGTGTGTTTACGTCCCCGTCACTTAGCGGTTCGGCAAAACAGACCGATAGAATAAGTACTGGGCTTACAAAGAATAAGTCCCGGGGTCGATTTACTCGACTAAAGGTGGTGCTCCAGCATGGCCGCAGTCAAATGACTGAAACAAGTAAAAGACTAAAAGACATATATATATATATATATATATATGCGTGTGTGTGTTTGTGTGTCAGTATTTGTCCCCCTAGCATTGCTTGACAACCGATGCTGGTGTGTTTATGTCCTCGTTACTTAGCGGTTCGGCAAAAGGGACCGATAGAATAAGTACTGGGCTTACAAAAGAATAAGTCCAGGGGGTCGAGTTGCTCGATGAAAGGCGGTGCTCCAGCATGGCCGCAGTCAAATGACTGAAACAAGTAAAAGAATAAAAGAAAAGAAACTAAGAACCCAATGACTGATACGCGGGTGATATTTTCTAAGGTATCTCATCAAAATGTAATTTCAACAGTGCTGCCTTCATTACAGCTTTGGAACACAAGAAAAACCGAAAGAAATAATGAGAAAAAAATGTCTTTCTATCTCTACGATTTTTTTTTCTTCCTCTTCGTCTAGCTACGATTAACTTTACCTATTTCTTTACTACCCACAAGGGGCTAAACTCAGAGGGAACAAACAAGGACAGACAAAGGGATTAAGTCGATTACATCGACCCCAGTGCGTACCTGGTACTTATTTAATCGACCCCGAAAGGATGAAAGGCAAAGTCGACCTCGGCGGAATTTGAACTCAGAACGTAACGGCAGACGAAATACGGCTACGCATTTCGCCCGGCGTGCTAACGTTTCTGCCAGCTCGACGCCTTAAAGCTACGATTAACTTTACCACCTCGTAGTTATCCTTCTGTTCGCCATCGGCAGTATAAACGCATGCATCGATTGCAACATCAAATGTCACCGTCACCAACATGATTATTAACGTCGGTTGATCTCGTCGCGGTCGTTGTCGCAATCATCATCGTCGCCGGCCACGCCACAAACGTCGAGGTCGTCTTTGTCGCCGTCGTCATCATCATCGACATCATTCGTATTATCATCATCATCATCAAATAATTTGACACGCTGCCCATCTATACATGCAGCACCTTTGACAACCCCCGAAAACGACCAAGAGCATTTTGGCCACAGCCACGGCCACAATTGTCATCACCTGGGATGGGTAGATTATCGTCATCGTCTTCGCTGTCGTCAACACCATCATTTTAGTCATCCTCTTCCCCATCCTCATCGTCCGCTTCCTCCTCCTCCTCATTATCATCATCATCTGTTTCTTTATTACCCACAAGGGGATAAACATAGAGGGGACAAACAAGGACAGACAAACGGATTAAGTCGATTACATACAACCCACATGCGTAACTGGTACTTAATTTATCGACCCCCCGAAAGGCAAAGTCGATCTCGGCAGAATTTGAACTCAGAACGTAACGGCAGACGAGATGCAGCTATGTATTTCACCCGGCGTGCTAACCTTTCAGCCAGCTCGCTGCCTTCATCATCATCATCTTTACTAAGTTCATCCTGAAGCCCTTATCACTCAAAGCCGCCACCATAATCTACACACCTTTCCCAAATCCACCATTTCCATCTCTGTCGCCGACGACAATATCCTTGTTAACTCTTCTTTTCCGTTCATCTCTATTTTATTATTTCGCTGCATCTCATTATTACTTTCTTCATATTTTGGCATCTAACAGCAATGTCAAGGCGCCTACACATTTAACTGGCTAAGTTATTCAATTAAAATGATGAATGATTTCAGGTTAGCATCTATCATCTCACCGCAGTAAATACAATTGTAATAATATGAAACAAAACTTCAATGAATGCTTTTATACGTTCGTTATAAACATAGGAGTAAGGAGTACAAATGCATTCAAAAATCCCTGCTCGTTCATTTGTTGATTTTCATGCTTTTTGTGCTTCTGTTAATATTTCGATGTTGCATTCACAAACAATGTCTTACTTGAAAGGAAAGATTTGTATTACACGGCTAACTATGATGATGAAGATGATGTTTTCTGACTACATCAGTTTCATTCTTCAAAGCAGTGCCCTGTCACATGGCCTTGGTCGAATGACTAACACAGGTTAAAGAATATATATATACATATATATATATTATATATATATATATATATTATATATATATATATATATATATATATATATATATAAGTAGTTGAATGAATTGTCCTAGTATGGATAATTCGGTTAACCGATACCCGGGTAGCAAATTCACGTCAGAAAAAACACGGTTGAAGCTACATGCCAAGGGCAGAGATCACGTGCTTTCGTGTGGAAATTTGTGTGTGTTTTTTTTAATACAAATAAATGAAAGAATGGGCAGTCATCTAAAAGGTTTTGTTCATTATGATGCTGACATAAGTTCCTTGTCTTTCCTGATGAGAAGGCGGCATAATGGACCCCTTATTCCTTCGAAATTAGGAATATGCAGTCTTCGAAACATATATCGAGAATAAAGGAATTTTGTTAAATCGTCGTTCAACTCCATTATTTCATTTATATATATATATATATATATATATATATATATCTGTGTGTGTGTGTGTGTGTGTGTGTGTGTGTGTGTGTGTATATATATAACACTCATAACGTCCGGTCTGGTAATCGAAACCATGATCCTGAAATTGCGAGATCCGATGCCCTAACCACTTGACCATTGAGATTACACACACCCACGCACATGCACACACACATACACATACACACATATATCGTTAATTTTCTTTCAATATATATTTTTGCTGGCAATAGCCCGTCCTTTTGTTCTAAAATATCGTATCTCCAGCTGCTTCAGATGGCAAGATACCCCAAAACGGTCAAAGTATAGTAAAAGGTTTTCCTACGGAATGTTGAAGCTATTTATACGTTTTCTGAAACAGCAACATTTTACGACACTTTAGGACAATAGAAACGGTATATATACATACATACATACATGCTTTTATATATATATGTGTATATATATATACACATACTTGTATATAAGCAACATTAAAACTCGATAGAACTACACTTCAGTCAACAGAAGCTAGAACCGTCCTTTAGTTTTATTCTCCACCTTCGTCTCCTTTTTGTCAATACGATTTTTAGAGACTGCGAAAAGGTATTGCTGAGAGTAAGACATTAAGAACTAACGTCTTGAGATTGGTTGGCTTGTGACCTAAGTAGATATAATTGGAGGTTTTTATGATCGATCTTTGAGCTATTTCAACTCTCATGTCTTCACCTCTTTCTTTGATATTCTTTTCTTCCTCTTATTGTTGGTATTGTTATTCCGTTGATACCCTTTTCTAAACACACCTACGCCGTCAATGTACTTAATTTTCATATCTGATGTTCTCTGTTTCTTTTCATCAGTAACATCGCCGCCATTTTCATCAATACCTCTATCATCATCTTCATCCAAACCATCCACATCCTAACTACTGTTGTAAGATTGATGACATCATCATTTCGTTTTAAAATACATACCAGAATGAAATGAAATGAAATGAAATTAAATTAAATTGAATTAAATTTTTCTTCTGTTCCCGTATATGTTTCTTGTAAGAATTACGTATATACCAGGATTTCCCTACCTTTGCCCTTTCATATATAACACAGATAATGACTTGTGCTGCTATGCTAACGTGAACAGTATAGTTACTATCATCGGATTTCAATATTCCTGTTCTTGCTGTACTGCGCTATCTATTTTACCTATATTAAATGATTATATCAATTGTCGTTTATATGATACCCGAGAAATAGGCAGTTTCTTACTAACTAGTCTTCGTTCGTCAATAACATGATGGTTTGCAACATGTGATTAACATGATGGTTTGCATAGGCGGCGAGCTGGCAGAAACATTAGCGCGCCGGACGAAATGCTGAGCGGTATTTCGTCTGCCGCTACGTTCTAAGTTCAAATTCCGCCGAGGTCGACTTTGCCTTTCATCCTTTCGGGGTCGATAAATTAAGTACCAGTTACGCACTGGGGTCGATGTAATCGACTTAATACCTATATCTGTCCTTGTGTGTCCCCTCTATGTTTAGCCCCTTGTGGGTAATAAAGAAATAGGTTTGCAACACTCGTAGCACATTAGACCAATGAAGACCACATTTCCCAATGTGTCGACAACGGGTGATATACGGTCATATATTTATGCTACGAAAGGTTCTGTTGATGGTGACACATCTTTTTCCGAGGACTTAGTCTTTCTACAAACAGTGACAGGAAGAATATTTCATTTTGGCTGTTCTTTGAAATGACAAGAGCGTCGGCACACACTTTGACTTTTTGGAAAATTATTGCACCTTGCACAATTAAACACTCAAACATTTTTGAGAATTAGTAGAAGGGAAACATGGAAGATGTTTCAGAAAATTGTTCTCCGCTTGCCATGACACTAACAGACATTCTTTAGTGTTCAAATTTTAATCATATAGATGTCCGTATAATCGGAGTTAAAAGTTAAATAAAATGTAGCGGACTTGAACATTTTGAAAGAAATTTCGATATTTCAGATCAAGTATAATGTAAATTGCCTTTTTACAGAAACAATGATCATTCTAACAAATTTATATATATATTCGTTAAAAATGCCTACATTGTCATTAATTTAGGTACAAACCGCACATATACATATACACACTGGCTTATGATGCCCATGCATGCTTTATAGCTGGTACAAATATACATACATACATACATACATACATACATACATACATACATACATACATACATACATACATACATATATATCTTGGAGATGTACTTGCATAGAAAGTGACTTGATTTGGGATCGTATGCTAAAACAAAATCAATTGCAGCGTGGTAGAAATTTATAAGCCATTTAAGATCACAAAGAAAAAATCGTTACTTTAACTTCAACAATTAAACTTAATTTGTGTCAAAGTGCTTTCGTGGCCTGGTAACTGACAAAACGAGGGCTGCCAATCGTGCTATAAAAAGTTTTGACAATGAACAGGTTACGGTCTCAAATCGAAGAATTTAAAAGTTGAAGTAATCTAATGTTTGTTTTGCGTTTGCTCTGATATATATATTATATATATATATATATATATATATATATTATATATATATATAGATATATAATTTCTATAGATATATATATATATATATATATTTCTATAATATCTATATATATTATATATATCTATATATATATATATATATATATATTATATAATATGTATATATACATGTGTGTGTATGTGTGGTACCTGACAACCACGGCATGTTAACTGACAAAACGAGGGCTGCAAATCGTGCTATAAAAAGTTTTGACAATGAACAGGTTACGGTCTCAATCGAAGAATTTAAAGTGAAGTGAATCTAATGTTTTGTTTTTGCGTTTGCTCTATATTATAATATATTATATATATATATATATATATATATATCTATATATATATATTTCTATATATATATATATATATATATATATATTTCTATATATATATATATATATATATATCTATATATATATATATCTGTATATATACATGTGTGTGTATGTGTGAGTACCTGACAACCACGGCATGTTAACTGACAAAACTAGGGCTGCAAATCGTGCTATAAAAAGTTTTGACCATGAAACAGTTTAAGGTCTCAAAGCGACGAATTTAAAAGTTGAAGTAATCTAATGTTTTGTTTTGCGTTGGCTCTGATATATATATATATATATATATATATATATATCTATATATAATATATAATATATATATACATGTGTTGTGTGTGTGTGAGTACCTGACAACCACGGCCTGTTAACTGACAAAACGAGGGCTGCAAATCGTGCTATAAAAAGTTTTGACAATGAACAGGTTAAGGTCTCGAAGCGACGCGAATTTAAAAGTTGAAGTGAATCTAATGTTTTGTTTTGCGTTTGCTCTGATATATATATATATATATATATATATATATATATATATATATATATATATATATATATATTATATATACATGTGTGTGTGTGTGTGAGTACCTGACAACCACGGCCTGTTAACTGACAAAACGAGGGCTGCAAATCGTGCTATAAAAAGTTTTGACAATGAACACCAGGTTACGGTCTCAAAGCGGACGAATTTAAATTTGAAGTGAATCTAATGTTTTTCTTTTGCGTTTGTTCTGATATATATATATATATATATATATATATATATATATATATATACATATGTGTGTGGTGTGAGTACCTGATTCGGCAAAAAATTGAATAAAATCCATTTCCAAACAATTGTCACTAAAATTGTTTTTGATAAAACCGTATTAAATAATCATGCCTTGCGTATTTTCGGGACACGTGAATGATTTCGATCAGCAACCGTCTCCACTAGGCAACACATAAGATATTCAGATAATAAATCTAAACACAGAAAAAACACATAAGCATATATAATATATATATATATATATATATATATAATATATATATATATATTATTTATATATATATATATATATATTATATATATATTATACATATATAATATACACATATATATATATAAGGCGCAGGAGTGGCTGTGTGGTAAGTAGCTTGCTAACCAGCCTCATGATTCCGGGTTCAGTCGCACTGCGTGGCACCTTGGGCAAGTGTCTTCTACTATAGCCCCGGGCCGACCAAAGCCTTGTGAGTCGATTTGGTAGACGGAAACTGAAAGAAGCCCGTCGTATATATGTATATATATATATATATATATATATATATATATATATTATATATATATATAGATATATATATATATATATATATATATATGCGTGTGTGTGTTTGTCTCCCTAGCATTGCTTGACAACCGATGTTGGTGTGTTTATGTCCCCGTCACTTAGCGGTTCGGCAAAAGAGACCGATAGAATAAGTACTGGGCTTACAAAGAATAAGTCCCGGGGTCGATTTGCTCGACTAAAGGTGGTGCTCCAGCATGGCCGCAGTCAAATGACTGAAACAAGTAAAAGAGTATATATGTCTCCGTGTCAGTGTACGTTTGCGCATGTATGTAAGAACACAAGAGAAGTTGTTTTATGGTAAATTACGTATGGGCATAATCATGTTACCGAATTACATTTTACAGCACTGAATGCTTTCGCAGTTTACTAAAACTCTGAAATATTCCATTTCAACTAAAAAATAATTTAGAATAAGTATGATAAAATGGATGCGCGTGTAATTATAATGAAACCGATATGTAAATTTAGGCAAATTGATTTTGAAATGGATTTGATATACTTACATTATTTTAGAATTATCAGTATCTACCTACTTATTATGAGAGTTTCCATATATCTTTCAATCCATTTCTTATCTTTCGCATATTCTTTAGCATTTTTCAAAACGTTTTGCTTTTAAGTACCTGTTCGCGTGAGAGTGTGTGTATAGGTACAAATGTATATCTGTCTCTGTATTTATATATCTATATACATATGTACAAATGTACGTATATGCACACACAAACACACGCTTTCAAAGGCACATACATATAAATATTTACATGTGCCCCCGTGTGTATATATATTTATAAGGGCTGGACTACATAATGGAAACACCAAGCAACAGAGAATCATAATACTGAAATATCTATAAAACCGTTTATCAATTTTTTTTTTATACATGATTAATGTTGCTTAATGTGCTTTGCTAAAATTGCTGTTTCATTTCAGATATCATCAGAAAAAAAGTAATTAAATTTCATTAAAATGACAGTTCAAAGAGGTCAAATTGTTGGTGCTCAATGACAGTAGCTACCGTAACAAAAACAGCCGAAACGTTTGGTGTATCAAGAAGTAATTTCTCGAAAGTTATGACAGCCTTTGAGAAAGAGGGTAACCAACTACGATACAAAACTCCGGAAGAAAACCAAAACTTTCAGATAGGAACCGTCGGACTTGCGAATTGTGAGGAAAGATCACAAAAGTGAAGATCCCAGAATGACTGCAGAGCTTAATGACCACCTCGAGAATCCAGTTTTCAGAAAAACGGTTCGCCGGGAGCTGCACAAAGCCGGATTTCGCGGGTGGACTGTAATCAGAAAACTACTACTTTCAAAAGTAAACGTTGCAATGCGTTTAGCGTTGAGTAAAAACCTACAGAAAAGGTCCCTAGAGCAGTGGGAGAATGCCAATTTCACCGGCGAGTCATCTTTTACCTAATTCCCCACCACCGGTCGAGTATACATATGGAGATAGCCAAATGAACTATTTGACCTAAGTTGCCTTCTTCCAGCTGTTAAACATGGAGGAGAATCTGAGATGAACTGGAGACGTAGATCTTGGAAATCTGCCAGCCCAATGGTTTCCCCTCATGGCAGAATTAATAGCCAAAACTATTTAAGCATTTTATCTGATAAAATTCATCCTATGTTTGCGGAGTGAAACGCAATATTCCAGGATGATAATGCACAAATTCACACAGCTCAATTCGTTACTGAATGGTACGATTAGCATTCTAGTGAAGTTGAACATCTTTTCTGGCCATCACAGACCCCAGTGGGGTTGAATATTATTGAACATTTATGGTGCATTTTAGAAAAACAAGTAAGGAATCTATATCCTTCACCATCATCACTGCAAAAACTGGAGACTGCTTTAGCTGAAGAATGGAAAAAATACCTTTGGTAACAATACAAACTTTGTACGAGTCTATAGCTCATAGAATTCAATTTCTGCCAAAGGTGGGCCTACCCATATTAAAATTCATTTGTTTGAAATAAATTTTAAGGTGCTTCCATTATTTTCTCCAACCCCTGTATATATATATATATATATATATATATATATATATATATATAATATATATATATATATATATATATATAATATATATATATATATATTATATATATATATATATATAAACAAGTAATCTAGGGTAATAAGTTTGGGCAGGTTATAGTTACCGAAAAGGAGACCAGAAACATTTTGTATATATCTCTTATACATATGAAAAAAATTTTTAACGATTATAAGATCCTATCAAGGAAAATCTACTGCGAGGTTTACAAATCATTCCATATAAGGAAGTAAGTGAAATATTTAAGAACATCAAAAGTATATTTTATACCCTTCCCATTTTCCTATATATTAAAAAGCTGAACTCGGGAGATATTAGCTTACAAGTCATAATACTGAAATTTAGTTTGATCTATACCTTCAAGCATGTTGAATAACCTTATTTCCGTGCTATAACAGAAAATCCTAAAATGGAAGCGCACCGCGCGTTAGAAAAGAAATCTGTCAAATATGGAGGTGTGATTTATACAATATATACGCTGTACACCAATACAGTTATATATAAATTCATGGAAATTTGTAAGCGCTTACTTAAGTGTTTCGGAGGCCTATTTATTTGATAGGCAGATGTACACGAACCAAGCTCTGTGCTCTGTAAAAACGAATACATATATCATTGCATTGCAGAAGAAAGTTAATTTCCTGAGCTACTGTAACCTGTTTAATAAAATCAGATGTACATATTTCATATATATTCACACAAACACACTCACACATACGTACACATACACACGCACATATGATGTATGCATGTGTCACTATGGTAGCTATGATTCGAGACACCGTTCGATTGCCGGAAGGATTAATTTAAGAATCAATATAATGAAAAATTGTGTAATATGAAATTATTAGATATTGCATTAGTAACGTATCTATATTCGTATATATGTATAGGTGTGTGTAATATGCACTGGGTGTAATTTAGCGATGACAATGATATACATATGGAAAAAAATAATCACGATGAAATTGGTGTGACGTGTGAAAACGAAAAAAAAGGAAAATTTATTAGAGAAAAAAAAATTATATCGAGATGGAAAAAGTAAGTTGTAGCGAGGAAAAGATTTCCTAATAAAATAAATGATTAACTATACCGAATAACAGTGTTCGATATTAACATAACAATAATGCATTAACGATGAGAATAAAATAAGTATATTGTTACTTGGAAGAATTAACCGTTCAGATATTACAAGTGAGCCGCCCTCTCTGTCTCTGTATGCGTCTATATATCGCAGGTAACCCTACATTTCCCTTCCTTTATATGTGTGCGTATATTTACACGTTCACACATTCATATGGATATGCACTCACTGATATCCATTCACGTATATATACATATATATATATATATATATATATATATATATATATATGTGTGTGTATATATATATATATTATATATATATATATATATCGCCATGAAAGATCGGCAGCCACTACACACATTTTTCTGTCTCCTTGTTTATTTCTGTGTCTCTTTCTATAGAAGAGCGTAGGCTCGAAACGTAAAAGACTTTTTCAATACTTGAGCATTATACTAAAACAAAAGACCAAGACAGGTGGTGTACAAAAGGGGAGACAGAAAACAACAATATATAAATATATATATATATATATATATTATATATATATATATATATATATATATATATATATATATATATATATGTATGTGTGTGTGTGTATATTAGCTTAAGATATCGCATATTCAGAACGAACTCGAAACGACCAGATTATAAATCGAGTTTTTTGACCCGGCACCCATGATTTAATGTTCAACTATCACGATTTTACTCTTTATAGTTTCTGATATTAGTCGACTCGCTGTACGTAAAACTTCTTTCTTTGCTCTACATTCATGATTGTACATTCTCCCTTGTGGATGACCTGCAGCTAAACACGTAATAAAGAGACGGAAATAAGAAGAAGACATTATCTCACCTGTGTGGTAAGTAGCTTGCTAACCAACACCATGGTTCCGGATTCAGTCCCACTGCGTGGCATCTTGGGCAAGTGTCTTCTGCTATAACCCCGGGCCGACCAATGCCTTGTGAGTGGATTTGGTAGACGGAAACTGAAAGAACCCTGTCGTATATATGTATATATATATATATATTGTGTGTGTGTGTTTGTCCCCTTAGCATTGCTTGACAACCGATGCTGGTGTGTTTACGTCCCCGTCACTTAGCGGTTCGGCAAAAGATACTGATAGAATAAGTACTGGGCTTACAAAGAATAAGTCCTGTGGTCGATTTGCTCGACTAAAGGCGGTGCTCCAGCATGGCCGCAGTCAAATGACTGAAACAAGTAAAAGAGTATAGTTGTAATAATTACAATGATAATTACACAAATACTAGAACTGGCCGCCGCTGTATATTGCCAAGGACTCCAAATTTACCATCAAGATGTAGACAAGATACTTCGATAGCCTGGGCTTCATAGATTCACAGCTCTTCAATATCCTCTTGAAGGACCTGAGAGACCTGCATGGAGTGGATGCAGATGTTTTTAAACTAAAGCTGGTCCTCTTCCTGTCAGGTGTCCCAGATGAACCAGCTTCACGACAGGAGGTGCAGATGAGGGCAGCTGCATCGAACTCTCTCATGCACCAAATGTCAATTGCTAAAAAGCATTCGTGAAGTAAAATCCTGTAGCAACACCGAATGGCGGTGCCCCAGCATGGCCACAGCTCGTGAGCTGAAACTAAATGAAATTAAATGTATAATAAAACAGTTATAGAGCCTTTTTACAACACATCTTCAAGTACGAAATGCCATATATTTCTGGGCTGCTGGTGTATGTAATCGCTATGTCAAATAAAGTTTGTACAATACAGAATGGGGGGGGGGTATGGCATTAGTTTCCTATTTAAACATGATTCTTTTAGCAGCCACTCTGCAAAGCTTCGAAGCGGTGTTTTTGTTATCTCTTCCTACGTATCACTGTGAAAGCTTCTACGTTTCTTTATCAATGAATCTTACACAGAATAGCCTGCTGTTTACACAGATAACGATCAATAGATTGGGATATTTTGTTCTTTCTTAATCATAGTATGATTCTATTCAACTCTGTACAAGCTTTGGAAACAAAATATATCATTAAATACAAATGGGTGTGGAAGAATTGCTTGGAGGAACACAATTTCCGTGTAACATTACCATATTGCTGGCATATAATGATAGGTAGGTGTCGCAGAGTGTCGACAATATATACAAACACATGTCGCAATTACGTAATTTTTCTTCGCATCATTCTAAGTTTTAAATAGGAAATAAGTAGACACAATGAAGTCAATGGTATATACGAATGAAATACAATTGGGGTTGTTAGTTCTACGTTTCGGTATTATTTAGCTGTAGCTCCCGTCTCTGTATCAGGTATATAACCAGATATGTTGAAAGTCTTAAAAATCTAGTTTCCAGCATTTTTTTTAATGTAACATCATGTTGCAGTATTTGAGAATTTAATGCAATATTCTCGTGGGTCGTGCTTCGAAGTAATGCCTTTTTCTGTTACTCTCTTTCTTCCTCACATCCTGTCAATCTCTCTCTGTCTCTCTCTCTCTCTCTCTCTCTCTCTCTCTCTCCTGTACTTGTCTGAAGCCCCAGATTCCATGATGAACTTTGTCAGTAGGCAATGTTTACTGTTTTATCAAAATCTACATCTCTGTATTAAAAATTTATTATAGAAATATTTCATACACTCCTTATTAAAATATCTTCTGCTATGTTATCTACGTCTCAGCACCATCTGACAACTTTGAGACTTCATTATAGTTCCGCAGAGGTCGATATTTCATTTAAAATTTTTCAAATACTATTTTAGTGTAATCCATTGGTCCCTCCCCTGTCATTGCTGGACTTGTGCCTAAATGTGAAATCATTATTATCATAATTTTTGTTACTGTGAGAAAAGAAACGATACAAAATATAGATTAATCACAAACCAGGTTTGTGATTAATCCATATTTTGTATCTGTTCATTTGTCTTACTCGCTTACATTCTGGCGTTTGCTAAGTTTCCTTGAGAACATTCCTTTCTTAGTGGTAAGACCATAGCGGATCTTCTTCTAGCATAACGGATGTCCACTTATAGGTCATCCCTCTTATATGTATGTAATATATTTTTTCTGAAACTTCAGATTTTACTATATGCTAGACCACTAGATTTAAATTGATATTGATCAAATTAATATTCAATTTTTCATCTTTTCGTTTTGAGAGGATATTATTTGAGCAGTTATATTGGATTTATAGCGGTTTTGACTGTTATTTCTAGACGTGTAATGGTGTGTTATAACCCTCTCCGTTATAATTGTAACTTATTCTAAATTATATATGTTTCTTTGAGGAAATAAAGATTTTAATTGCATGTTCTGGCCACTGATATATACATAAATAATTTTGAATTGTTCACGATGTATATATATATATATATATATATATATATGTATGTATGTATGTATGTATGTATGTATGTATGTATGTATGTATTTAAGAAAGGAATGAATGTTAAAATACATTAGGTAAGATGCATCGTGAACAATTCAAAATTATTTATGTATATATCAGTGGCCAGAACATGCAATATATATATATATATATATATTGCAATATTCATTTTCCTATGTTTCTGACGAAGAGCTCCGCTCGAAACGTAAAACCCTCCTTCTTCCCTTCCTTCCTGAGCGTCCAATAATACTATATTTGTTCCACGTCCTCGCGTTGTTGTGTTTTCTCTTTGTGTTTTCATGTTTGGATTAACTTTATATATATATATATATTATATATATAATATATATATATATATATATATACGTAGGAATATTTTGTGTAATTAGATAAAAACAACAAGGCTGTATAAATATTAGAGCATTTGTAGATATAAGGTCTTACAGCTGTTCCTAGAATATTAATTAATAATAATATCCATTTATCCGAGACGATGTGAGAGGAAAAATTAAGTCATAGTTAGTTTCGATGTGAACAAATAGAGAGTGAGTTGGAGGAAAGAAAATATATGTAAGATATGTATGGTTATTGAGTTCATAAATCCGTTTTATAGGCATAATGGTATATATGTGTAATATTCCAATATCCTTTGAGTAAAATCCAAAAGTCGAACAGAGTTTAATATGAGTCCATCCAGATGTAAAGTTTATAAGCAATGTAAGATTCTCTTAAAGTTGGTCATTCCCAGTAGGGAATTTATATAGTGTTGCAGATTCGAGGTTTGTGTTTAAACTGACCTAGAAATAGGGTGTGTATTAGTTTGGTCAGGAAGAGAGGAATGACAAAGAAAAAAAGGAGAGAGAGAGAGAGAGATAAAAGGAGGCGAGAAAGATAGAATTAAAGAGAAAGAAGATTAGTAAAAACAAAGTAAAATTACCGAATCTGGAACTTAATTGTGGTCTGTCTATAGCGCTTTTTCAGCATTACCTGACACATTTGGGTCTCAATAACACAATTATCTCTTAAAACCTCAACTTCTCGCTAATATATATATATATATATATATATATATATATATAGGCAAGGAAAAATTATAAAAAGGCAGAATGCTAAATTTAAGGAAAACTTTAATGAAAATGGGTGTATGGAAACATTTGAAACATTAATAAAATATATCTATATATATTAATTCATACGGTTTTCGTCACAATGTGACTTTTCAAGAATTGTAAGGGAAAAAGAAAAAAAATTTTATGACACGCATATACCATCTCAGGTATTCACAAGCATATACATACATATATATATACCGAATACATGCATATATATATACATATATGTACACACACACATATATATGTGTATGCATATACATATATTCATAGATGTATAACAAATACATTTATGTGTATATATGTATAGATAGAGAGAGGGAGAAAGAGAAGCATATATACACAAACCAATTTCAATGGGCGTATATAAATATATATATAATATAAGTAGTTGAATGAATTATCCTAGTATGGATAATTCGGTTAACCGATACTCTGGTAGCGAATTTACTTCAGAAAGCACGGTTGAAGCTACATGCACCCTTTATTCTTTTGGAATTAAGAATATGCAATCTTCGAAACATGTGTCGAGAATAAAGGAATTTTGTTAAATCGTCGTTCGACTCCATTCTTTCATTTATCTCTCTCTCTCTATATATATATATATATATATTGATTCACATGTACATACACATATATACATATATGTACACTCGCAAACATAGATTTAAATTAATACTGTTCGCATTAATTTATGCGTGACAACTTCATTTCGATGAACACTTGTTCATTGTAGAATCCTGTAATCGTCTTGATTTTACGAAGACGTATTTATATGTATTAAAATCATGTAAAATATTATGCAATTAAAGATAAAAAAGGACGACCTGTTTTGATTCTTGAGAGATGTGATCTGAATATTTTCTTCCGTCGATCTTTGTATTTCATCTTTCCAGCTTCTACAATAACTTAAATATTTGCAAACAGTAATCGAATGTTTAAAAATAACATGGGAATTCAGTGTCGGTTTGTATGACGATGATTACGAAAACTACAGCAACAAGACAAGGAAAACAGCAAAAGCTAAACCTGCTTAAAACATATTCAAATATGTCAATTTACATAATTAAAGAATATGATGCCAACTGCTGAAAATACAAAATATATATGTATAGTATAATCTACAGAAACTGATTTTAAATTCGACAGCTTTTCTTTTCATTTCATATTAGTTTCACGAAATAGAATATAAATTAAGAAAGATGGTTAGAAATGAAGATTACAATATTCCTGTATAGTCATTCACGTTCACACACATACACATAGGCAGACGCATATATAAGATTAAACAGACACACAGACAGACGTGCACACACCATCTCAGGTATTCACACGCATATACATATATATATACATACGAAATACATACATATATATATATACATATATGTACACACACACACACACATATATATGAGTGTGTAGGTATATACATATATACATAGATGAATAACATATACATATACGTGTACATATATATATATATATAGATAGAGCGAGAGGGAGAAAGAGAAGTATACATACACAAACCTATTTCAACGGGCGTATATAAATGCATGTATGTATATGTATATATGTATATATAAATATAAACATAAATATATATATATATATATATATATATATATATATATATATATATATAATATATATATATATATATATACGTATATATATATATATATATATATATATATATATATATATATATATATATATATACGTATATATATATATATATATTATATATATATATATATATATATATTATATATATATATATACATAGGTATGTTTGTAATTTGTATGCAGATGCATGCTAACGTTGAAAATGATTACGCTTCTTCAGCCAATTCCATTACTTGGCGACAATTTTAAAGAGTGTACTTGCATGTGTAATCCTATGTGTGCGTGCGTGTGTGTATATATGCATATATATATATATAT
The DNA here is from genome assembly GCF_006345805.1 of Octopus sinensis. Classification (NCBI taxonomy): domain Eukaryota; kingdom Metazoa; phylum Mollusca; class Cephalopoda; order Octopoda; family Octopodidae; genus Octopus; species Octopus sinensis. The sequence goes on from NC_043017.1 coordinate 26,974,005, forward strand.
ATATTATATATATCTATATATACATATATATATTATATATATACATATATATACGTATGTGCGTGTGTGTATGTATGTATATGTACATGTATATATATATATGCATATATATATATATTATATATAGTTATAGGTATAAATATATAAGTAAACACACAGACAGATTGGCAGACACACACACACAAACGCACATAAAAATGCATACACACATACACACACACACACACACACACACACACACATATATATATATATAATATATATATATATATATATATATATATATATGTGAGTATGTGCACGTACTATGGCACTCTGCTTCTATTTGCTTAACAAAATCACAGCAGAGTTATTCATCATGAAGTTAGCGGAGTAGAATTTGCTATAATATTAACGGCAACAATAACGAAATCGCTATGTTAGGCAAGGACTAGAAATGAATAAAATAAAAGAGAATACATACATATATATATTTATATAAAGAAAGATAGAAAAAACAAATAAGGATGAAAGAAATAAAGAATCATGCAGCAAAAATTTGTAATGAATAACATGACTGCAATGTAAAATAACAGAAATGCAAATGATGAGAAAGAAGAAAAAAACGAAACAGAGAGGAGAAATAAAATGGAGAATTGCATCAGGAATTATATAACAAGAAGTAAAAGAAAGACATTCTAAGACAAGAAATATTACGGAAGAAATCAAGGGTATAAAAAAGAACGTGAAAATATTCACGATATAATAGAAATAAATAATAGGAAAAATGAAATTCCAAAGAAAGACATATGCTAATAGTGAAATAAATGTGATTTTTTTTCTAGAAAAATAGTGAACTCCATTCGTAATAAGATTTACACGTACCCAAAGGGGAAAATATCACAGTATTTAAAATAGAACCGCTGCCATGTTTATTTGTATATTTTATTTTATTTATGTATATTTTTGCTTGAAACTTTCTGAGTCTAACGTAAAAACTAATTGTTTTAAATATTATTTTTTTCCCATTGGCAGAAGGCTGAAGCGTCTGGTTTTTATTGTATCAATGGATAGGAACATGGGAGAGAGGAATTGTTCCTATCGAACTGTGAAAGTATGATGACCCCCGTCATTTAGCATAACTATATAATTTCATACTGTTTATATATTGTGCCACCAATGGCGTGCTGATCTTAACTTCGTGTACGCGTCGTGGAGTGGCTATATGGTAAGTAGCTTGCTAACCAGCCACATGGATCCGGGTTCAGGCCCACTGTGTGGCATCTTGGGCAAGTGTCTTCTGCTATAGCCTCGGGCCGACCAAAGCCTTGTGAGTGGATTTCGTAGACGGAGACTGAAAGAAGCCTGTCGTATATATATATATATATATATATGTGTGTGTGTGTGTGTGTATGTGTGTGTCCCTCTAGCATTGCTTGACAACTGATGCTGGTGTGTTTACGTCCCCGTCACCTAGCGGTTCGGCAAAAGATATTGATAGAATTAGTACTGGGCTTACAAAGAATAAGTCCTGAGGTCGATTTGCTCGACTAAAGGCAGTGCTCTAGCATGGCCGCACTCAAATGACTGAAACAAGTAATAGAGAGGGAGAGAGTCGATATAGTCAAGTGCTGAGATTGTACTTTTATGTAAACACTGCAACGAAGCCGCTATTTGAAGTCAATGGTTCAAATTATCCTACATTTTTTCTCTTTCGAACATACCACTTTGGCAAGAAAGTAATTTCATTTTTTTTAGTGTGAAATATAAGGAAGACTTTTTTTTTACATACAATGGATGTAGTAAATATTTTCATTTTGTTCAATGACCTTTTTCCATCTTTCTGCAATTTCATAATGCAGGACTCATAGAACTTCTGATCCCTAACAGCCAAAAACTGAAGCAAATGCGGTTTGAGATGGACATCATCATTCAAAGATTTACCATTCCAAAAATTTTCCAAACTTCGAAATAAATGCGAATCTGATGTCGGAAGAGCAGAGCTATGTGGTTGATGTGACATTACTTTCGAACCAAGCTCCAATAATTGCCATGGTGGAACTCGATTCATTTACGTTTTGGCCAATTCTTGCCATTTTTCTTCGATTGATTCCCCCAGTTTCATTAGTAGTTGGCAGTAAACATCTCAATTGATCACTTGGTTCCTTGGAAGCATCTCAACATACACAACACTTTTTAATCCCAATTTGACAGCGGGACAATTTTTTTTATGTAATTCAGCTTCCAAAGTGGCTTGTGCTGGTTCATTACACTTGGGCTATGATTGTTTTCGATTGATATTATTGAAGACAATCCATTCTTAGTCACCATCGATGATTCGTTTCAAAACAAGGTCGATTTCTCTGCGTTTGAGAACATATTCAAAATATTAGGTCGTTGTGTTAAGTGAATTTCTGTCATTTCGATTTGAACCGTAGTACTGAACTTCTTTACGAGTCGAAGAAATCTTAAGTAATTTTTTATTGTCGTGATACATTTAACCTGTCTGTAATCTCTTGAAATGTTATATGACGATCAGATTAAATTATAGCTTTGATTCGGTCATCTACATCAGTAGGTCGACCAGAATGTGATTTCGTCTAAAGATTGAATGACAAGTGATGATACTTAGAGTGGAATATCTCCAGAACTGAATGTTTTTATCATTTCCCACATGTGCCTTCTGTTATGCAATCAACACCATAAAAAATCCTATATCAATTTGTGGACCTCAGCAGCTTCTTGCTTTTACGGAAAAAAAATATGGCGAAAATGTTCATTTTGCACTCCAAGTAAAAATTGACACTGAACTAACAACGGTAAACAAAAATAAGCGAAATTTACTTCGGAAGTAAACTAAACGCAATGGCTATCAAATGTGAAATGGAAAAAAATATATAACATTGACAAATGTCGTAACCATATATGCGAAAAATGAAATTGTATTCTTGCCAACCGAATATAATATTCATATGGATATAAATACGGAAATCTTTATAAAAGAAACGGCACAGACTGTAACAACTACCACTCGATCTCTGTCACTTATTTGATCGAATTGCTATGAGAAAAGAAACGAAAGTTTAAAAGTGATTCCTGTGGGATATCAACTATGGAAAACAAATGATATAACTGAATGCAGCGCACATTATTTTGACCGCAGTTTTGTCGATACAATGAATACAAAGTCATTATAATGATGATGATGATGATGATGATGATGATGATGATGATAATGATGATAGGATAATGATAATAATAATAATAATGATAATAATAATAATAACAATGATAATAATAATAATAATAATAATAATATAATAATAATAATAATAATAATAATAATTCTATCATAAAGAAAATCTAATTCTATCATAAAGGAAAGCAAAAAATTTGCTATTGATCTCATGCAGGATACCCAAACTGAACAACCTGAGGGAAGTACGGCAACTATTGTTGCAAAGAAGGTGAAAATAATGGCAACGAAAACAGCGCACGAGCAATTGGCTGATAGGTGGGAGGAGAAACCTCTGCACGGCAAATATGTGGCCCGTAGCAAACAAGCTGATGTTGACCAGAAGCAAACCCATCAGTAGCTACGGAGCTCAAGACTAAAAGCAGAGAGCGAAGGTTTCATCCTGGCTGCTCAAGATCAAAGCCTATTAACCCGGAACTACCAGGCCAATGTGATGAAAAATGGAGCAGACCCAAAATGCCGATTCTGCAACGACATGATTGAAACAGTGGACCACCTAATCTCTGGATGTAAAGTCTTAGCACCAGTGGAGTGTAAATTAAGACATGACAGAGTTGGGCAATATCTACACTGGCTAATAAGTCGGCATTACCATATAAAAACTGCCGACAAGTGGTATAATCACCACCCTGAGGCTGTAACTGAAGGAGAAAATGTAACCATTCTGTGAGACTTTCCAGTACATACAGACCGAACCATCAAGGCCAATAAACCAGATATTGTTGTGAAAGACCAAAACAATAAAGTTTGCTTATTGATCGACATGAGCATCCCCGGTGATCATAATATCTCAGCGAAAGAGTTTGACAAGCTCAGAAAATATAAAGACCGACTCATTGAAATTGAGAAAATGTGGCATCTCAAGGCGGTTACAATACCAGTGATTGTAGGAGCACTAGGAATGATCAAGAAGGGAACCGAAAATTATATGAGAATGATCCCTGGCTTACCATCCCTGCAAGAAGTGCAAAAGATTGTCTTAACTGGTACATCACACGTATTGAGAAGAGCATTGTCGATGTGAGAACTGTTGCTGCTCATGTATTTTAATTTAACTTAAAAAAAAAAAATTTTAATGAATGAACTATTGAGTTTGGTTTAATGGCCTACCAATGTATACTATGAGTTTCTTTGCCCTAGGAGTCGGGAAGACACTCGGCAAGAATTGGAAGCAAATTTGAAAGAAGAAAAAAAGAAAATAATAATAATAGTAATAATGATAATAATAATAATAATAATAATAATAATAATAATAATAATAATAATAATAATAATTATAAAAAATAATGATAATAATAACTACAACATTAATCAGTGGCTTCAAACTTTGGCACAACTCAAGAAAATTTGCGGTTAAATCGAGAGCCGTGTTCAAATGGTTCCTATTGTATCGACTCGGAAACGATGAAAAACCTAAGCAGAATTTAAACTCAGAACTTGAAAAAGGCTGAAATGTTATCAATTATTAATCGTTAATATTATTCATATAAAGCAGAGACTTAGAATTTTAGTACAAATTCGTTATATGGAGTTAAGAGGAAACGTAAAGAAATGTTTTCACAACAAAATATAAATGGATCTCGTTCGTGATTTTCCTTAGTTCAATGACTTGGGTATCCTGTTCGCTTTCCAGACATTTGTACATTACTGCACATACTTTATACGCACTTTTGACAAGGTGTGGTGCACCTGAGCATTGTATACAATAATTTCATTATATATTATAATGCCGACCTTTCGGAGTTTATTCTAAAATAATAGACTTTTCGAAAGGCAATTGTAATTTGCTTTTTTCTTTTAAGAAAGGTTTCTTCGAATACAAACATCAATCGGTAGCAAATTGAAATGATCGTTAAAACGCCCGATCCAATGAGGATCGTTATTCATTCTGGTTGAGTGTGTAGTAAGTTTTAATACAGCCAAATTCATATTTGGTATTATCCATTCGGCGTCGAAAAGTGATCCAGCGATTTATCTGATTCTTTTAATCTCACTCGCTCTGGAGTATACGGGTAAAGAAAAACAAGTAATTACAACCTAGTTCATGTTGTAACACATTCATGCGGCATACGAATTCCGCAAACGATCGATGCGGTCTTGAAGTGTTCAGCCGTTTAATAATTAGTTTTCCAGAATACAATTTGTATTGGTTAAAAATTAAATTCTCATTTTATCCCACACATTATTTTAACGTTATACATCATCCCCTGTTTGCGGAACAAACTTCAGTTAGAATTTTAAACAGACCCTGCATATATTTATCATGGAGGCGCAGTGGTTAGGGCAGTGGACTCGCGGTCGGAGGATCGCGGTTTCGATTTCCAGGCCGGGCGTTGTGTGTGTTTATTGAGCGAAAACACCTAAAGCTCCACGAGGCTCGGGCAGGGTGTGGTGGCGACCCCTATTGTACTCTTTCGCCTCAACTTTCTCTCACCCCACTCTTACTTCCTGTTTCTGTTGTACCTGTATTTCAAGGAGCCGGCCTTGTCACTCTCTGTGTCACGCTGAACATCCCTAAGAACTACGTTAAGGGTACACGTGTCTGTGGAGTGCTCAGTCACTTACACGTTAATTTCACGAGCAGGCTGTTCCGTTGATTCGGATCAACCGGAACCCTCATCGTCGTAACTGACGGAGTGCTTCCATCCATATTTATCATAAACTCTACCGATACATTATACTTTAGAAATTACATTTCCGCCAGTAAAGCTACGCATGAGGAATTTAGCATTCATTAAGCAACTACTATCCTGCTTAAAAGTGTTCTCAGTACAAATTGCCCGGCCAAATCTCACAAACATATTTACGAAGATAAAAATTTTATATCGTTGGCCAAACTCCATACATTTCGAAAATCATAGATTATCATCATGACGTAACGCATAAAGATCTTAGAGCGAAACCACATGTATATGAGTGCAGAAGTCTCTTATTCACATTAAACAATATAGATAACTAAAAGTAAGTTGTTTTTTTTATTATAACATAAAAACAAACATTAGTACAATATCTATAACATATACTTGTGTGTGTATGTGTGTATCTATGCAGGCAAACATGCAGGCACATGTAAATGTAAGTTCATAAATATATATATATATATATATATATATATATATATTATATATATATATATATATATATATGTATATATATATACAAGAGAAGAAAATGGATATAATAATAATGGGAAACTCATGGTTTACGCTGGCATGTCTTTAAATAGGCAAAAATGAAGACTCAGGGATGTGTGTATATATATACATATACATACATACATATATATATATATATTATATATATATATATATATATATATATATATATATACATATATGCACATACATACATATATATATATACATATATATATATATAATATATATATATATTATATATGTATATATATATAGGCCCAAGTTGTGAAACACACAGACTTAGCAACTTTATAGATATCATCTTAAAGCCAATACTGAAACACATTCCAAGTATTGTAAGAGATGACCTGGACCTATTAAACCATCTCCCCAAACATGCCGATAAAGACACCTTAATCGTTTCTTTTGATGTTATTAATCTTTACACCACAATCCCACATGAATATGGACTGGAAGCCATTAAATTCTGGCTGGATAAATATCCCAATGAGATCCCGGAAAGAATTAAAAAAGAATTCATAATTGAGGGCCTCAAATTTATTCTGCTAAACAACTTCATGTATTTCCACAACAACACTTACAGACAGGTCTCAGGAACTGCAATGGGTACGAAGGTTGCACCTACCTATGCAAACCTGGTGATGGCCTATCTGGAATCACATATCTATGAAAAATCCAAATATAAATACGGCCAGTCTTTCCACAAATACCTGTTGGAGAACTGGAAACGCTACTTAGATGATTGCCTCATCCTATGGTCCCACACACTCGACCAACTTATAGACTTCAAAAACCTTATCAACAGTGTAAATAACAACATTCAATTCACAATGGAATATAGTCAGGACCAACTCCCTTTTCTTGACATCCTAATCATTAAAAAAGGCGTCAACATTGAAACTGACATCCATTACAAACCCACTGACTCTAAACAATACCTTCTATTCACCTCCAATCACCCAAAACACACAAGGACAAATATCCCCTTCAACCTAGCGAGAAGAATCTGCACTATTGTCTCAAATGACACAACACGAAATAGAAGACTCCGGGAACTAAGGGCAATTCTTCTCGAAAGACATTACCCGGCATCACTAGTAGACAACGGAATAGAACGGGCCAAATCAATCAACATTCAAGACCTTCGAAAACCCAAACACATCCACAGTACAGTAAATAGCCTCCCCTATCTCTCAACACACAACCCAAGGAATGCAGAAGCTTACACTATTATATACAACAACATTCCACAACTAAATCAAGACCCACGCCTGAAAAAAATACTGGCAGCTCATAAAATAATAAAAAGTAAGAGACAACCTCAATCCCTAAAAAACCTCCTCACCAACACAAAATTACACAACACAAACCCACCGCCCACCATCAAAAAATGTGGTCGCCCAACTGCAAGACCTGCATCCACCTCATTGAGGGATCGTCGTACAAGTTCCACTCGGGACACACATTCATCATAAAAAATAATTTCACGTGCACATCAAAAAATTTACTCTACGTCATAAGGTGTGAAGGATGCCACGAAGACTACATAGGGCAAACGAGCCTTACCCTCAGAGAAAGAATGACAGTTCACCGACAACAACTGAGGGACCCCTCCACAAGACATATACCACTGAGTGGACACTTAGACCTTTGTGCACACAATAAGTCCCCCAAATTCTTAGTCTTCCCACTATACCAATGCTCGGACAACACCACAGACCAAACACGAATAAATAAGGAAAGTAATCTTATTCAAAAATACAGACCACAACTAAACATACTCTAACATACCCCCTGGAAACACATCCAGAGCAAGCACATAGGGACGCGCGCACGCTCACAGCATATCGTGCGGTCGGGCACATGCGCGCATCGGCACGCATAGGACACACTAGCGGGCATTGACCGCACACATACGTGGAATGCACACGTATGCATTATATATATGTAGGTGATGTATGTGTGAGTGTTGTGTGTGTGTGTGTGTGTGTGTGTGTGTATGTGTGTGTGTGCACGTTGTGTGTGTGTGTGTGCGCGGGTGTAATATATATAGTGTGTGTGTGTGTGCAATGTGTGCGTGTGTGTGTATGTGTGTGTGCGCGCGCGTTGTGTGTGTGTGTGCACGTGTGTATATATGTGTGCTGTGTGTGCACTGTGTGCGGGTGTGTGTGTATGTGTGTGGTGTGAGCATTGTCTACGTGTGTATGTATTTACATGTGTATTTGTTTTTATATATATATATATATATATATATATATATATATATATATATATATGTGTGGTGTGTGTGTTGTGTGTGTATATGCATGGTATGTGTGTATATGTTAGTACTTTGTTTGTGTGTGTGTGCGGTATGTAGAGATATATTTGAGTGTGTACGCTATAGGTTTGTAATTTGTGCGTGGGGGGGTTGAATTTTATATATATAATATGCGTGTGTATGTGTGCATTGTATATATGTATATTGTAGGTGTGCTATATATGCATGAATACATGTATATGCATTGCGTGTATATATATGTATGTATTGTGTATGTATGTTATGTGTGTGTGTGTGTATATATATTATATGTGTGCGTACGTGTATGTGTATGCATTGTATGTATGTGTATTGTGTGTATATGTGGTACATCTATGTATGTGTATGTAAACACTATTTATATGTATATATGTATATATGTATATGCATTGTCTATATATATATATTATATGTACGTATTGCGTATGTATATTGCATGCATATATTGTGTATGTGTATTATTTACATGCTGTATGTGTGTATTGTATGTGTATATATATGCTAGGTGTATTTGTGTGATATTTATATTATGTATGTATGTGTGCGTGTGTTGTGTGTGTGTGTGTGTGTGTTGTGTGTGTATGTGTGTTATATATCTGTGTATATTATATATAGATACATGTTATATTTGTGTGCTGTGTGTATATGTGATATATGTGGGTGCGTTGTGTGTGGGTGTGTGTGTTCTGTGTGTGTGTGTTGTTTGTATGTAGTGTGTGTTTGTATACTATGTGTGTGTGTGTGTGTGTGTTGTTGTGTGTGTGTGTGTATATATATGTGTGTGACAAACAGACGCTATCTGACCAGCAGGCACGGAACATCTATTCACACCCGCAAACTAACCTCCTGATAACCCCAAAATCATTCATGCATAAAAGGGAAGTATACACCACATTGGCTACTTCTTCTTTTCTCTCAGTTCAGCCTTTCTGGTAATACCGACAGGTCAGTAAAAACATATTCTCGCCTTGAACTTAAAATATTCTGAGATGTATAAAAAATCCATTTTAATTTTTGCTGTCAAAAGGCTGTATATATATACCAAAGACTGTATATATATACATGTAATGTGACAATTTGCGACAACCAATAATTAACGCAACCAATTCCCAATAATATATTTGTTTTATCCTTTTCTGCCAAATTTTCCCAAATATTCTCATCACACTATTGAACTTCTCTGTTACCAAATACTATATTTATACATGTAATGTGACAATTATGTATAAAAAAACATTTTTGAATTCATAATATCCAATGTGACAATTATGTAAAAAACTTTTTTGAATGCATAATATTCAATGTGACAATTATGTAAAAAACTTTTTTTGAACCCATATTATTCAATGTTTCCTTAAATGTTACTTTTGACAATCTTTTACCAAAGAGTGAAACCGGTTAGTAAATAAACATCGTTTAAATTGCATTTTCAAACCTTTTTTCTTATATATATATATATATATATATATATATATATATATATATATATATACATATATATATATGTATGTATGTACGTATGTATGTATGGTGGTTGTCTACTCCTTATACAGAATTTCACCACCTCATGTACCTACGTATTAGCACCATCATGATGTCTGATGTGCCTTTTTAAACCAGACAATGTTCTAAAAAGATACCCGCATAGATTGCACGTCGGATTTGGACCACTAAGGCCAGCAGATAGCTTCTCCTTTTTGTGGATCTTAAAACGCCTTTTGAGGACTCCGTTGGATTCGCAAACATCGAGGCATACGCTGCATTCAAAGTTAAATGTGATGGTGCTTTTTCTTTTAAGAAACATATAGGCAGGGGTAGATTTTCATTTTCCATGAGTTCCGACGCTACACACACGCACACATGCGCTCACAGATATAGTTATATAGAAATCGCACGTGTGTGCGTGAGTGTGTGTTTGTATACTACTCTCTTCATCAAATTCTTCAAAGTACTTAATTAATATTCAAGCAAAGAAATGCAAATGTATTGGTTTCTTTTGTTTGGATGGGAAAGTGTGCTTTTATTAGAATCCAAGTCTTTTCAACTTCTGCTATTGTGAGAGATAGCGCAAATTAAAATAGAAACCCAGGGCGCGCACGTATACGAATATATCAAAGCAATGATATCAGCAAATATGATAGCCAAAAATTAATTAGCTAAATAAATTAATTATCACGCATAAATTCAAAAGTATTAATATATAGGATTATTGATATATTATTTAACAATGAATAAATTGGAATTTTTTGATCGTATGAAAAAATATAATATTTGTGTAATGTTTTTTAAATACCTGCTAATTATTTTGTGCAAATTTAATTAATATTTCTTCTTATTCATTTAAAAATTACTGTTCTACACAATTAGATATATCTATAATTTATTCAACAGTCTATTAATACATTTCGCTGCTAATGGAAAACACTGTGTCATTTATTATCTGGATATAGTAGCATGTAGTGTTTCGTGAGATCGTATTTAAATTGGCTTAAAAAATAAATATTGTTTGCGATACAATCATTATCTTCATGAATATATGCAACGCAGAGGCATGTTGTAGGTGTATATTACTGTAATCTTTGTAGATGGCACGTAAGAACTGTCCCGAAATGAACAATAGATATTCAAGTTTTACGTTATTAAACAATTTTTATCTTAAGATTATTGTAAAGAATTCCTGTGCTACAATGTTTGTTCAATTATAAATGATTGTGTGCGTTTCATGTATATATATATATATATATATATATATATATATATATATATATATATATATATATAATATATATATATATATATGTATGTATATATATATATGTATATATATATGTATGTATATATGTATATATTATCTATCAATATATATATATGTATGCATATATCTATAATATATATATATGTGTGTATATATATATATATATATACATATATATATATATATATATATATATATACGTCGGTGTACATATAGGGTTTTGGTGTGTGAGTGTTTGGGTTTGCTTCTGTATGGATAACTATATAATACTTAGGACTAGATGCACACTTATAGATAGAATTCTACATAATTTACTCTCTCTCTCTCTCTGGTTCTGTCTGTCTGTCTGTCTCTCTCTCTCTCTGTCTGTTTCCTTTCTCTATCTCTCTCTCTCTGTCTCGCTCTCTTTGTCTCTCTCGCTGTATGCTTGTTCCTGCAATTTTACACCACACTCGCTTCGGCGCCAGAATGTAGGTGCGAAGCAATATTTCAAAGACTAAATACCTTTCCGAGAATCTTGTTACACAATCATTCAAGAGATTGATAGATAGATAGATAGATAGATAGATAGAGAGAGAGGAATTCCATGTTTTGTTGTTCTGTTGTCAATCTGTGAATAATAGCCACAATGGAACTATAGTTAACTCTAATAAAAGACTAAGCAAAATCTATTGAGTATTATTTATTTGTGTTTGCATGACACATTTACAAATGTAATAAACATATCCGGGAAAGCCCAGGAAGGTGTGATGAGCAATAAAACATCCTTTATAAGACTGGCGCCAAAGTGAAATACACCGAAACTTTTTCCATGTATTTATTGTTATTACACGTAGCTCGGCTAAACATCCTTCTCTATCTAACAGTACCATTGAATTCTTTTTATTCTCGTTTAATTCGATGAATGCATTGAAATAATTTTTCAAAAGTAACTTTTGGAGACAACAATTAATTCTTTCGCAACGTTTCGGAGCGCTTTTCCTTTCAGCGCTTACGTTTAGAAATATCTCATGGTATTTCAAATTGGTGTAAATGTTATAAATATTGCCTAAGTGCCCGCTAATTTTTTATACGTTGATTATAATTTTATATAAATTTTGATTGTATATTTGGTGAATGCCTAATAAATATATCCCATACAAGTGGATGAAGGATTAAAAACTTAACAAACATCCAAAGGGATAACTGACCAATAAAATTGACAGAGCGTGTTATGCTGTTTATCAAATTAGATTAATGTTTTCATGAGGCCAATGTTCCAAGTTTCACATTTATTAACAGGGGAAAACTAACCTGAGAAAATTCATTTCTATTTGAAAATCGGCTTTAGGGTGTGTATAACTGCGATTGCAAATATAATAGTAGCTCAAGGTCACCGTTCATTACCAAAAAAGGCTTTTCATAATCTTGATATATCTTCATAGTTTATCTGCAATTTACAAATAATATCTAAGAGTAGTTATTTTATATAGATATTTGAGTTCTGTTAAGAAAAGATGATGGAATAAATCAAAGAGACTTTTGCAAATACATGCTCGCATAGACACACTCGCATACAAGAAAACGAATAGGATCACACCATGCACATACACACTATACACACACAAATACAAACACCACACAGTCACAAATATATGTATAGGCGCGTGGTTTCGTGGTGTAGTTGTTAAGATGTCGGTTTATACATGTGTGCGTGTGTGTGTGAATGTGTGTGTACTTATGTGAATTTGTATGTGTGTATGTATAAATATGTAAGCTTTTATGTGCCGTGTATACGAACACAAACATACACACATACACGTGAAACCTGGGTCACAAAATATGGCCTAATTTGAAGTATATTTATCACTGATAGGAGGTTTTAATGTGTCTCTTCATTTCTCCATTTCTCAATCTTATCTCGCTATGGAACTATATAGGATCACACGCTCACATGGGTGTTTATGTACGTGTGTATATACGTGCGCCTGTAAGACGAACAGACTAAGAAACGAAGGAGAAGAAAAAGCAGGAGGGAGATAGATATAAAAATTCCGTCACAGCGTGATAAGTACGAATGTACTAAATCAGGAGACATTTTATTACCTCACGGTCGTATTGATTAGCGAATGAACCAATAATTGCGAATCGTGTGGTTCATTGTAGCTTCCACGTTTTTCAGACGTATTATCTAGATAAGTGATTCAGAAGTCCGGTTCGGTTCGGTTCCGGAAAAGCGTACAGTTTTCATAGCAGCTACACTCACATGAATTCTACGAACATGGCAATAAATGGAGTGGAAGCACTCCGTCGGTTACGACGACGAGGGTTCCTGTTGATCCGAATCAACGGAACAGCCTGCTCGTGAAATTAGCGTGTAAGTGGCTGAGCACTCCACAGACACGTGTACTCTTAACGTAGTTCTCGGGGATATTCAGCGTGACACAGAGAGTGACAAGGCCGGCCCTTTGAAATACAGGTACAACAGAAACAGGAAGTAAGAGTGAGAGAAAGTTGTGGCAAAAGAATACAGCAGGCATCACCACCATCCCCTGCCGGAGCCTCGTGGAGCTTTAGGTGTTTTCGCTCAATAAACACTCACATCGCCCGGTCTGGGAATCGAAACCGTGATCCTATGACCGCGAGTCCGGTGCCCTAACCACTGAGCCATTGCGCCTCCTGGCAATAAATAACACACCCTAAACACACACAGACACACTCACACACACACACGGTTACGTGGAGAGAAGAGGCTTGTATGAAAGGGCGACTGATGGTTTTCCATAAACAACTTGCCCAGGCTTGTGCCTCGGAAGGGGCAATAACATGGTCATTCATGAGAGAAGCGGGTCTTTACATGGATTTGCAGAAATCCATTTAGCAAGTAATTGTGCTACGGATCGGTGGACATCCTAGATATTATAGGCTGAGAAACTAGGATACGGGCCGCATAAACCTCGGACTCAGAAAACATTTTTTAAACTCTAAGACATATATATATATATATATATATAAAGAGAGAGAGAGAGAGACGGAGAGACAGATATATAGGTAGATAGTTAGGTATTATATATATTACTTAGACGAAATGTATAGTATTAAATATTCATCAAGGCTGATCGCACACCGATTATATAACTTTATATTCATCAGTGTTAGGTGATACGGAAGGTAATATGTCGACTGCTCTCTATTGTCGGAGGTAATTTAATCGGATTGTTACCTAGCACTCCTCTGTATTTTTACGCGAAACCGATTAGTAAGATCATCTTCGATGGATGTATAATACTATACATTTCGGAAAATATAACCATTCTACATCTATACCATAACTTATGGTCTTGTAGGCGACTCACGCACCTATATATATATATATATATAATATATATATATATATATATATATATATATATATATATTGTACCCCCATTTAGTAATATATAAATATATAAACATATATGTATACACACACATACATACATTCATACATACATATATATATATATATATTATATATATATATATATATATATATAATATATATATATATAGGTATATATGCATGTATTTATATGCAGTTGAAGAAATTAGATAGTCGTCGCTATAAAGTTTTATGCCTGCGCACACTGCTTAGTGTCTGAGACGTCAAATATATTTATATTATATGTTACAGTATATTAATTGCTTTTTAAAGATGTACTCGTACTGAACTCCAGAAACACAACCGTTTTCCGATTTTCAAAGCTGGAGTATCGTGGGTCAATATGTGGGTGAACTTAGCCACATGTGGATTACACAAAATCTTGTGTTTCCCCTGGGACGACATACCAGTAAATGAACCGATGCTATAACACACCGCTCGTGTTGGCACGGGTTCTCTCACACAGACACGTGTTGGTGAAGCAGAATGTGAAACGTTGAAAATAAATTCCAGTTATAAGAGAGCTGGCATTGCTGCGCAGAGGCAAACGAATCGGAGTATTTCTGTGAGATATTACCTTTAACTTATCCTACTATGGCAGAATACACACAAAGAAACCACTTTTTCGACCAGCATGGCTTCAAAGATAGGAGATAAAATATGTCAGAAATTATGTTTAATCATGATATATATGTGGGAGTGTGTATGAATATATGCTTAAGGCATATATCATATATGACATCCACGAAACATACACACACATACTTAAATCTCTCTCTCTCTCTCTCTATATATATATAATATAATATATATATATATATATATATATGTATATATATATGTATATATATATGTATATATATGTATATATAGTATATATATATATATATATATATATATATAATATATATCTACGTATATTAACATATATATATAGTTTAGATACATATATACATATTATATATATATATATATACATAGATAAGATATATATACACACACACACACCATATTATATATATAATATATATTATATATATATATAATATATATTATATATAATATATGTATTGTACGTTTGTGTATGTGTGATGAATCCGTTTCTGCACGTGTACGCGTACGTATATGTATGAAAGTGTATATATATGTATGTATAGGGTGCATTTGTGTGTGCGTGTGTGTAAGTGTCTCTGCGTGTATCTTATCACGTATACTATATTCAGTGATTTCGAAGTTAGAAATTGTAGGAAAGCAATTAGGCACGTCTTGGTTATAATATCATACAGTTCCTATTCGACAAGAATGTATTTCAAACTCCCCATGATGTCAATCGATAATTCAGCCGTCCATAACAGGATAGATATGTGGTCAAAATCCCGTCATTGAAAATATGGTTATTTTTATGTCCAGATCGATGTCTACTATTAAATAGATTTAATCTCAGTTTCATTTCTCGATCGTACTGATTGATCCTTTCAACTTACCGTGATCGATACAATAAGTATAACTAACGTTCTGACATCAATGCTATCGAATACATTGCCTTTCTTAGTAGCGCTTTAGAAAGTGTCAAAAGGATTCCTTTTAAACTGTCTCAAGCAGCCATCATGTAACTAATTCTTGATGATATATATATAGATATATATTATATATATATATATATATTATATACAACATGTATGTATATATATATGTATGTATATATATACATTTATATATATATGCATATATACATGTATATATAATATACTATATATATACATATACATATATATATATATATATACATATATATGTGTATATATATATATACATTCATTTTTATAAACATATCCATATATATATATATATATATAATATAGAGATATATGTATATATATATATATATAATATATATATATATATCTGGTACACATACACACATATATAGATTCGCGTTTTAGATGTATATAAATTTATATTATATTAGTAATTTTGTTTCAACTAAAGATCTGTAGAATTTAGTTTAAAATGTTCTAGCTTGACCATCCATACTGTATTATGTTAACGAACATATTACGCTGCAAAAGTTTATATCATTTAATATTGAATTCGCTGATGTTGTATTTCGGCGTGTCTTAACTAATTTGGCTAATGCCTCCTGCATAGCGGTCGACATCAGAGAGGTTATTTCTTTCGCTTGAGTGAATAAGCAATGGTGATTACCTCAAAAATGTATCGAAACGCATTCATATGTTTGGTGTGTCTCGACCAAAACCAAGCTTAAAATGCCTGTAAGGCATTCCTAATACCCGGTATATATTTACCGTTCTATGTACAAAGGACAAGCACTCTATAATATTCGAATATATTTTGTAATTTCAGCAACGAACCTAATTGAATAAAATACACTCATATAGAAAGAAGTGTGTGTGAGTGCGTGTTATTGTGTGTGTGTGTATATAAATATATACATACGCACACATATATATATATTATATATATATATATATATTATATATGTGTATATGGATATATGTATACATACATACACACACACACACACACACACATATATATATATATATATATATATATATTATATATATATATATATACGATATATGTGTGTGTATGTATATATTATATATGCAGACACAAGCACACAACCTACACACACATACACACACAGACATATATATATGATAATATATACATATATAAATGTTTAATAGAATCATCATATGACGTTGATACTTCTGAAGGGGAAACGCATGTAGTTTATCCAGGGATTATAGGTATATATCAAAATAAATATCTCTTTACCATATACTTATGTGTCTACGTTATACATATTTATTAAATAGCGTATATATATATATATATTATACACATATATATATATATATATATATATATTATATATATATCTGAACATATATATGCAAGTATGTACTTAAATATATGTATATATATATGAATACATCTGTATGCGTATATATATATATATATATATATATATATATATATATATATATATATATATATATTATATATATTTTATATATATATATATCTATATATATTATCTTTATATATATATATATATATATATATATATACGAACGAATGGATTAGTTTAACGCTCGGTAAGTGAAAAACTCTTTTGCGTGTCGCGGATACTCTCCTCGTCAGAAAGAACAGAGAAATTAACAGAGTGAGAAAATAGAAAAAAAAATAGTTTAGTGTCTAGCGATCTAGCATGACGAATGTCGATCACACAGATGCTTAATTAGTAACTTATATACACAAACAACTCACATGAAAAGACCTTCGCACATAAATATGCATATACTTGAAATGTCACGTAATCGTGTATAATTACGCGGGAAAAGATGTGACACCATTTTTAGATATTTTTATGCTAAGATGAAGTGAAGTGCGTACAGAGTTTGTAGTGGACGAGGTACAATATTTAAGATAATTAATATATATATAAATCTCTTCTGCGATGAATTCTCTGCAGAATTACATAACTTGAGGTAGTGCCTATGAACCTGAAGCTTTTATTATTCGATAGCAATATTTCTTTTTTTCCTGGCGACAACATATATATGAATACTTTCCTAGGCAAATAATTTTGAGTGGCTAAGAAACATATCTTTAGAAAGTCAAACTCTGTTACAAGTTTGAAAATCGAAACGAATTATTGATAGTAGAGGTGGTTTCTCTTCTTGCAAAAGAGTGGAATATTGCATGATTAACGCATTTCAATCCCAAATGCTTCAATCAAAGAATTAAATGTATATTTTTTTTTCCATGATGTCATTCGAATTGTAAATAATCCCACTTTTATACATGCAAGCAATATATATATACATATTATATATTATATTATATATATACACATATGTATGTATGTATGTATCTCTCTCTCTCTCTCTCTCTCTCTCTCTCTATATATATATAATATATATATATACACATATATATATCTATATATATATTATATGTATACACATATGTATATGTATATTATATATATACACTATGTATATGTATGTATATAATATATATATATAATATATATGTATATACATTACATAATATATATAATGTATATATGCCCCAAGTCATATGGGCAAGTTCGAGGACTGCCTTTTAAAAATAGAAGAAGTTCTAACCACATTAGAACAACACATAAGTGTACTTCTCATGGGAGACTTTCAATCTACCGAATGTCAGATGGCCCGAGGGCCTTTCTCTCCCAGGAATGACAAGATGTGAACGTGGACAGCGAGGTCC
Source organism: Octopus sinensis (assembly GCF_006345805.1). Taxonomy (NCBI): domain Eukaryota; kingdom Metazoa; phylum Mollusca; class Cephalopoda; order Octopoda; family Octopodidae; genus Octopus; species Octopus sinensis. The sequence continues at coordinate 26,993,136 of NC_043017.1, forward strand.
CTCCTGAACCTCACCAACACCTGTACATGGAGCAAGTAATACTGCAACCAACCAGAGCAGGTAACACACTGGATCTCTGCCTTCACAAATAATATGGATCTCATCCATAATGTGAAAGTGACACCGACACTACTCTCGGATCAAAACATGGTAGAGCTGACCATGTACGGGCCAAAAGAGAGCACGGACATGCAGCCTGCAAGAAACCTCAGAATCTTTCCAGCTTGAACTCAATAAGGCAAACTGGAAACAAATTGAGAAAGAGATCCTCAAACAAAACTGGCCTGAATGTCTCTCCTCGCCGGACATCGACATGATACTTCAACAATTCATGTCTGTAATGCAAGCCATATGCTACAAATGTGTCCCAGAGAGAAAGGCCACTGTACACAAGAACAAAATCCCCAGAGAGAGGGAAATTCTAATGAGGACGGCGTACCAAAAATTTCAAATCGCCTAAACAAACAAATTGAAAGTAGTGAAAAGTCCCGCCTGAAAATAAAAACTGTTGGAAATTGAAAATTGTCTGCAACTTTCCCATGAGAAGGAAAGAGCAGACAAAGAAGCCTGGGCTATAGACAACATAAAAACTAACCCCAGAGCTTTCTACAGGTATGCCAAAGAAACGGCTACAGTGCACTGTGGATAGGGCCACTCCTTGAAAAGGATGGCACACTCACAGGGAAAACCAATATGAGGGTAAGTGAAATACTGAATGAACAATTCAAGAGGTTTCACTCCACCCTTGGCATTTCCAAATCAGCAATCCAACTGACTTCTTTACCACTGCAGATATAGAATCAGAGGCGGCGACGATAGTTACATCGAGATAAAGGAAGACGAGGTATGTAATAAAGGCTATAGATGAAATGAAAAATAGACTCAGCTACTGGCCCCGATGGATTCCGGCAATCCTCCTAAAAGTATGTAAGAGAGAGTCTTAGCAAGACCACTGCAGTCCCTCTTTCAGAGCTTCCTTGCAGCTGGCAAACTTCCAGGGGGACTGAAGGAAGGTAAAATATTGCCCTATTCATAAAGGAGGTAGCAGAGCGGAGGCAAAGAACTACAGACCTATCTCTCTGACCTCACACATCAGCAAGGTCATGGAACGAATAGTCAGAAGGAAACTAATCACCTTCCTTGAAGAAAATGACTTGCTGCCTGACACCCAACATGGTTTCCGACCAGGAAGAAGCTGCTTAACTCAGCTCCTGCAGCACTATGATTGGGTGCTGAAACAACTGCTCAACCACTCAAATGTGGAAGTCATATATCTCGACTTCGCAAAGGCCTTCGATAAAGTCGATCACGGAATGATATGTCACAGGCTGCGTGATCTGGCATAGTTGGAAAACTAGGAGAATGGCTTCACGACTTTCTGAAGAATAGAAGTAGGTGGTAGTAGCCAATGGGCCACTTCCATTAACACGCAAATAATGAGTGGTGTTCCACAGGGCACTGTTTTGGGACCACTACTGTTCATAAGGCCCTCTCAGACATGCCCTCAGCCACGCAGAGATCCACGATCACAAGTTATGCAGATGATACAAAAGTTTCACAGGCAATACAGAACCCTGAGGAGGACACTAAAAACCTGCAATGTGAGCTGACGAAATATACAAGTGGGCTGAAAAGAATAGCATGCAGTTCAATGCTGGAAAGTTTCAAGCTTTATACTATCAGCATGCAAAATGAATGCAATACCCAATGAATACACTGGACCCGGAGGGATTGCAATCCCAGAGCCAATCAGTGCGTGACCTGGGTATTCACATGAGTGATGACGCGACCTTTCATGTACTGTTGCTAAACTGACAGTGAAATGTAGACGGCTGGCTGGCTGGATTCTTAGAACTTTAGAACAAGAGAACAAGAAACCATGATGGTCCTCTGAAGACAATTGTCCTAAGCAACTTTGACTATGCTCTCAGCTATGGTCACGTCCAGTGTCAAGTTGATCACAGAACTTGAGGCGATCCAACGAAGCTACACAAGAAGATAGCCTCTATGCAGAATGTAAGCTACTGGGAAAGACTCAAGAGATTAAAATTATACCCTGGAGCGTAGGCGGGAAAGATATGCATAATATACATCTGGAAAGATCCTGGAGGGAAGTGTCCTGAACTTTGGCATCGGAGTTACACAAATGCCAGAACTGGGCCACTGCGTGGGTGCCTAGGACTCCAAACCTGCCCATCAAGATGTAGGACAAGATTCTGTGATAGCCTGGGCTCCGAGGCCCACAGCTCTTCAATATCCTCCCAAAGAAACCTGAGAGAACCTGCATGGGGTGGATACAGATGTCTTTAAAATGAAGCTGGATCTCTTCCTGTCAGGTTGTCCCAGATGAACCAACTTCACGGCAGGAGGGGCAGATGAGGGCAGCTGCATCGAACACTCTCATGCCACAAATAGCAGTTGCCCTAGAAGCCTCCATGAAGTAAAACCAAGTAGCAACACCAAATGGCGGTGCCCCAGCATGGCCACAGCTCATAGGCTGGAACTGGAATCAATCAATCAATCAATCAATCATATATTATACAAGTATATATATACTTGTATAATATATACATATAAATGCTTATATAATACATAATCATGCATATATAATTTTGCATGTGCGTAGGTGTGTATGTGTACCTGTATATATGGACATTTATTATATATGTACGTGTTTATGTCTGTATTAATCTAAATACGTATGATACAGTACCATTCTTCTATATCTTTACATGATACACATACACTCGCAGCCTCCTGGTACACTACTGTGATATGAAGTACTAAGGCGAATATTCGTTTAAATAGTCTGCGACTGTGACGAAAGGAATGGAATTAGTCATGACATTTGTCAGGAATGATTCCACTAATCTCTTCAGTATAGTCTAAAGACAATATATTTTCTTTCGGCTTTATTTCTTATATATATTTTTTCCTAAATACCTCGGCAACACTGAACTCAAGTTAGATTTTATATATTTTTGTTATTTTATGGCACAAAAAGAAAAAGATTTGAAATGTTGTCACTCTTTTCACACAGTAACAGGGTAGGTAGGTAGGTATGAATGAAGATAATGACATTTATTAATTTACAAATATTAACACAGAATTCATCTTATATATATATTTTTCCTAATTATTAGACGTTGTATTATATTTTTCTTCGTCTCCTTTCACTGAAATACACAGCGTAGTGCTTGAGCCTTGGGTAAAACGCTACATCAAATTTCAGATTTTTTTGTACCAAGAATTATCTTCGAAATATATTTGCCGTATGCTAGCACTTTGTTTTGCATAAAATTTCAGGTTTATTCCTATAAGTATTAGTCTGTATGTATTCCATATCCACCTCCTGGAACGGCGGTTATTTCTCTTTAAAACCTTTAAAATATTCCCAGATATTTATTTAACTATTTAGCATTTAGATTACCTTGACAAATATAATGTTTATTTATTCTCTTTATTTTGAATTAATTAGTCATTGTCTGTTCCTTTATTTTTAGAATGTCATTGTAGAGTTGATTTGTCTGATGCAGAATCTGGCCAGTTTGATTATAAAAACGTAGACTATTTTTGCCAGTGTGGGCCAGTTCACATGCTTAAGTGTTATGTAAATTCTATAATCATTTTCAGAAAGATAGCTGTATTTAGAAAATGCCGCTTTTTCAATGTGAGATATCTCCCTTCCTGGGTTTACTCCAACTGTATACAATGCATTTCCTTCATGTCCAAATCTGTGCCAGTTGGAATGTGTTCGAATATAGCATATATTAAC